>NC_048569.1:51107393-51407393 GCF_013265735.2 Oncorhynchus mykiss | reverse complement strand
ATGCCATACAGCACTCCTTCCGTGGCCTCCAACTGCTCTTAAACGCTAGTAAAACCAAATGCATGCTTTTCAACCGTTCGCTGCCTGCACCCACACGCCTGACCAGCATCACCACCCTGGATGGTTCCGACCTTGAATATGTGGACATCTATAAGTACCTAGGTGTCTGGCTAGACTCTAAACTCTCCTTCCAGACCCATATCAAACATCTCCAATCGAAAATCAAATCAAGAGTCGGCTTTCTATTCCGCAACAAAGCCTCCTTCACTCACGCCGCCAAACTTACCCTAGTAAAACTGACTATCCTACCGATCCTCGACTTCGGCGATGTCATCTACAAAATTGCTTCCAACACTCTACTCAGCAAACTGGATGCAGTTTATCACAGTGCCATCCGTTTTGTCACTAAAGCACCTTATACCACCCACCACTGCGACTTGTATGCTCTAGTCGGCTGGCCCTCGCTACATATTCGTCGCCAGACCCACTGGCTCCAGGTCATCTACAAGTCCATGCTAGGTAAAGCTCCGCCTTATCTCAGTTCACTGGTTACGATGGCAACACCCATCCGTAGCACGCGCTCCAGCAGGTGTATCTCACTGATCATCCCTAAAGCCAACACCTCATTTGGCCGCCTTTCGTTCCAGTTCTCTGCTGCCTGTGATTGGAACGAATTGCAAAAATCGCTGAAGTTGGAGACTTTTATCTCCCTCACCAACTTCAAACATCTGCTATCTGAGCAGCTAACCGATCGCTGCAGCTGTACATAGTCTATTGGTAAATAGCCCACCCATTTTCACCTACCTCATCCCCATACTGTTTTTATTTATTTATTTTTCTGCTCTTTTGCACACCAATATCTCTACCTTTACATAACCATCTGATCATTTATCACTCCAGTGTTAATCTGCATAATTGTAATTATTTGCCTACCTTCTCATGCCTTTTGCACACAATGTATATATAGACTCCCCTTTTTTCTACTGTGTTATTGACTTGTTAATTGTTTACTCCATGTGTAACTCTGTGTTGTCTGTTCACACTGCTATGCCTTATCTTGGCCAGGTCGCAGTTGCAAATGAGAACTTGTTCTCAACTAGCCTACCTGGTTAAATAAAGGTGAAATAAAAAATAAAAAAAATCTTAAGCCATCCCTCTAAATACGGTGTACCTCTAATTAGAATTTTGTTGACAGACTAGAAGACATCGAAAGAACGGGTTCAGAAAATAGAGATCAATGAAAAAAAGACATCTAAATATATGCATATTCTTCTCAGTTTCAACACCAACTGGTAGATTTAAAAATACTCTGATCTTGTAGATTATGTAGGCAAATTATAGGGTTAGCAAAGTATTAAACAGGGTTGGAGAGCCTTTACGCACAAAATATTTTGATGAATAAAAAATACAGTGATTTGAGTGATTCTGAAAATTGCCGCATTCAGTTTGTTAACCCATTGTATTTTTGGAAATGAGTTTATATAGAATTATGATAGGGAGAATATTGTACAATAGTAGGCTATACACTCATCCATTGCCCGCACTAACCATGGAACTGTGTGATGACACAGCCAAGTATTGCGCCATGTGTCAGGTTCAAACTGTTAAGGCTTGGTCTGCGTTCTGCTCCATAACATTTTAATTAGCCTTTTAAAATGTTTTATATTATTAACTGTTACTAATGATCCTCAGCAACAACCACATGGCTGTGATGGCGTTAACAAAGGAAGCAATTGAAGGTAAACAAAAACATTTAATGAAATGTAATGATAATGTACAGTAGGTTCTACCAAATTAAGTGAACTAACAGTAAATTGGCAGTTGAATATGTTGTTATTAGGCCTATTGACTTCGGTACTGATAGTGCTATTTAACATGATATAAATAGTAAACGGAGAAAGCCTATAATTAAGACATTTGAGAGTGCCCATCCTTACAATTTAAATTCTGCCTAATGGCACAGCATTTCATAAACTTTACTGTGGGAAAGTTTGCTGCCATATATGACTGGTTTCACATTTGTCTCCAGCAATTATAAGGTACAATATATCTAAAACAATTGTCATTTATATTGTGACGACCCTCCCACTCTGTCTGCCGTATTTTGTCTTTGTTCTTGTTTCCTTATTAGGATGCCGGTGGGCGCAGTTGAGAGGGTCGTCAGCTACATGGGAAACACCTGGGCCCAGGTGTTTCCCAGGATAAATACACCCCTTCCCCATTCATGGAGGAGACTCTCTCCATGCAGACATTTGTAGATTGTGTTGTGGTTCTTGTTGGCTTTTTGTTTGTTTGCTTTGGCACCTTTCAACACCCTGCATTATCACATTCATGCATGCAAAACACTCACTTACGCTACTGATTACTGATTACACACATCATTGTATATTTTCCTTAGTTGCTTTAGTTAATAAATATCTTTTGTTACTCCTTATCTCCACATTGTCTCCCTTTGTTACGGGCTTTGAGCCGGTTCGTGACAAGTGGGGGCTCATCCGGGATATTTGAACTGTTGGTTTGGGAGACCGTGGAAGTACGTGTTTGTTTGTATATTGTGTTTGAGTTTAATAGGCCCAGTATTGGTTGCCTTTGTTTGGGTTGTGTGCTGCGTTGGAGAGAGTATAAGTATAATGGTTAGTTTCCAGGCCCTGCCTAGCCTGGAAACGTTTGTTCTACTTTCTTTTGGGACATCAGCCTGAGGTGCGTAATCGGCTGTGTACCTCAGTGGGAGATTTGGGTAGGGTAGTGGAACTTGCTACCTGGAGCTATAGCTTTTTTCCCCTGATAGGCTTAGCGACATGTTTCATTTTTGGAATATGTTGGGCATGGTTAATGTTTGTTATTTTTGTGTGGTGTCTGTGGACTGAGCAGTTGTCTCGGGGGCACATCCGTGGCTTGGTGGAATTTACCAGCATGCTGGGGAGTTTTTCCTTGCCAGCGGGCTACAGTGCGTAAATTCCCACTGCAAATCTGCACGAAGACTAGGGTTGAGTTATTGTAGGTTTTGGGGAAGCTCCGTAACTCATCTCTCTTCTGTGGTGCTCAGGGTGATTGTCAATTCTCGGGTTATGGTCTGGTGTGCTCAGCAGAGGGGAAGAGCGAGATTTTTTTTTTTGTTTTGTTGTTGTAACTATGGCATCTTATATAGATGAATTCATTCGCTTTCCATCGGAGAAATTGTTAGATTTAGGTACTAAAGAACAGCTGTTGAAGGTCGCTGAACACTACAACGTTGAGATTAGTGATAAACGTCTAAAGAATTCTATTAGGTTGATATTGAAGGCCAATCTGATGGAGAGTGGTATTCTTGAAGTTACCACTGAGCCAGCCTCTGCTGAGAGTTTGTCGTCTCCCCATAACGTTACAATGGCCATTCCATCGGTTAGTCCAAGTAGTCTTCTTTTTGAACAGCAGAAAGAACTGCTTTTGTTACAGCTAGAGCATGATCGGCAAAGTAATCGTGAGAAGCTAGAGCATGATCGTGAGAAGCTAGAGCATGATCGTGTGAAGTATGAAAAGGAATTGGCATTTAAACAAGATATGGAGCGTGCTAAAATCAAGTTGCAACAAGAACGTATAGAGTTGGAGTTGGTTAGGGAAGGAAAGATCTCAGGGGAGAGTTTGTTTTGGGAAGGTGATCCAGATTTACCTAGGGGTATTTCCTCTTTTGGTTGTGCCCCAGAGACATTTGATATTGTTGGGAACTTACGGTTATTGCCTCAGTTTAATGAAAGGGATCCCGAGACATTATTTTCGTTGTTTGAGTGTGTTGCTGACGCTAGGAGCTAGGAGCTGTGTTACAGATTTATGAATTGGTCCCTGAGGCTTACCGCCAACGATTTAGAACATTAAAAAGGGATGATAAGCAATCTCATGTTGAATTTGCGCGACAATTATCTTTACAGTTTAACCGCTGGTGTTCCGCCTCTGCAGTTGTGACTTTCCAAGGGCTGTGTGATCTGATTATGTTAGAACAATTTAAGGACACAATTCCTGATCGTATTGCCACGTATATTAACGAACAGAAAGTAAAGAATGTCGCTGAAGCTGCGGTTTTGGCGGACGAGTATGTGTTGACTCACAAAAGTGTCTTTGCAGAGCCTCGTATTCGGAAAGAGTGGGGGCGTTCGGATAGATTTGGGCTTCGCTCACCGAGATACTTTGGTTCACGGGCAGAGTTCTATTCAACTAAGGTTGAGCCTGACTCCCATGGTAAAGCTGACTTTGGGCAGGAGTGTCACTACTGTCAAGGTTCAGGTCATTGGAAAAACGAATGTCCACTTCTCAGGTCAAAGGGTGCTTACGCTAAATCCAAGCCTACCGCGTTAGCTGCACCTGTTCCACATCAGTTCACTCATGACTCATTTCCTCAGGCCCAGGAGAATGTGAAAGTCCATATTGATCCAGACTATTTACCTTTTATTACGGAAGGTTTTGTGTCTATGTTAGGAAGTAAAGACCTAGTGCCAGTGAAGATCCTGAGAGACACAGGTGCCTCTGAATCGTTTGTGTTGGAATCTGTGTTACCCTTTTCTGCTAAGACTGATTCGGGGAATAGTGTTCTAATTAGGGGAATAGGTTTGAACACTCTGTCAGTTCCATTGCATAAACTGATGCTGGATTGTGGACTGGTGAAAGGTGAAGTTGTTGTGGGAGTGCGGCCTTCGTTGCCTATTGAGGGTATCGACGTTATCCTTGGGAATAACTTGGCTGGTGAGCGTGTATGGCCTGCCGTGTTTCCATCTCTAGTGGTTTCCACTAAGCCGTCATTTGTTGGGATTCCTGATGAGAGTGTACAGAGTTTCCCAGAGGTGTTCTCTGCGTGTGCAGTGACACGTTCTATGAGCCGTGGCGAATTGGTCACTGCGCCGACTAATGATAATAATACAAAGAAGTATGCCACTGTTTTCCCTGTTATTCCGTTATCTGTAACCCGCTCAGATTTAATTAATGCGCAACGGGATGACCCCACGTTAGAAGAATTGCGTGACCAAATTGTGCCTGTAGAATAGTTGGGAGATGTCGCCCATGGCTATTTTCTCCAAGAGGATGTCCTGATGAGAAAGTGGGTGTCTCATGATAGTTGTTTTCTGGGCGAGGCAATTAGTCAGGTTGTTGTACGAGTTAAGCTTCGTGACTTGGTGTTGGAAACTTCCCACAGCGACGTTGCTGGACATATGGGGGTGAGGAAAACCTACAATCGCATTTTGAGACATTTCTTTTGGCCTAGATTAAAGAGGGATGTTTCTGATTTTATAAAAACTTGTCACACCTGTCAATTAACTGGTAAGCCTAATCAAGCTATTAAACCGGTACCATTGTTTCCTATTCCTGTACTCAGCCAACCTTTTGAGTATCTGATTATTGACTGTGTGGGTCCCCTGCCTCGTTCTAAAAAGGGTAGCAGTTACCTGTTCACTGTGATGTGTCAGACCACTAGGTTTCCTGCTGCCTATCCTCTCCGATCTATCACAACTAAATCTGTGTTAAAAGCTTTGACTCAGTTTCTCTCATTGTTTGGAATCCCTAAGGTCATTCAGAGTGATCAAGGATCGAATTTCACCTCTAATCTGTTTAGTCAGGTTCTTCAACAGCTCCATATTAAACACAATTTGTCTAGCGCCTATCACGCGCAAAGTCAAGGAGCACTGGAACGTTTCCATCAAACTCTAAAGTCTTTATTGAGAGCTTATTGTACTGAGATGGATAAGGATTGGGAGGAGGGGTTGCCTTGGTTACTGTTAGCCGCTAGGGAGGTTTCACAGGAGAGCACGGGTTTCAGTCCAAATGACCTTGTGTTTGGACATAGGGTGCGTGGACTTTTATCTGTTCTCCAGGATGACTGGAAGTCTCCCGAGCCTCCTCAGTCCCTGTTATCGTATGTGTGTGATTTCCGGAGACGGCTGTATGCCGCTGGTGAAATGGCTAAAGAGAAGTTATCATCTTCACAGGAGAGGATGAAGGGCATATTTGATCGCCGAGCTGAGCCTCGTCAATTTAGTCCGGGTGACCAGGTTCTTGCTCTGCTGCCAATTGTTGGTTCTCCTTTTCAAGCCAAGTTTCAAGGTCCATATACAGTGTTGCGCCAGTACACTGAGCAAAATTATCTAGTGGCCACTCCAGAACGAAGGAAAGCACACCAGCTGTGCCATGTAAATCTGTTAAAACCCTATTATGCACGTTCCTCTGAGACTGAACAGTGGGATTCTGCAGAGGACGCTAAACCTGTTCTTTTGGCTGATACCGTTGTTTCCTTGGGTTCTTGTCGTGCTAGATCTGTGCATGAGGAGGAAGATGTTCCTGGTCCTGACGATTGTATATTGCAGGGTAGATTGAAAAATTCAGAAACACTGGATATCTTAGACAGTCTTCTCACTCACCTACCTGTTGATGGGCGGAAAGAGATGGTTGGTCTGATTCAGAGATTTCCAGGTTTGTTTTCTGATACACCTACACGTACAAACTTAATGGAACATGATATTGACATTGGAGATGCTGACCCCATTCGTCAGCGGTTCTATAGAGTTTCTTCAGAGAAACTACGTTGTCTGGATGCTGAGGTCAAGTACATGCTGGAGAGTAAGATAGCAGAGCCTTCTTTCTCCAGTTGGGCTTCTCCCTGTATCTTGGTCAGTAAACCGGATGGAACAAACCGATTTTGTACGGACTACCGTAAGGTAAACAGTGTCACAAAGCCAGATTCATTTCCTCTTCCTAGGATGGAGGACTGTGTTGATCAAGTCGGTGCAGCTAAGTTTGTGAGCAAATTTGACCTGTTAAAAGGCTATTGGCAGGTGCCACTGACGACTAGGGCACGTGAAATCTCTGCCTTTATTACACCCTTTGGTCTGTACTCATATTCGGTTATGAGTTTCGGTCTGCGTAATGCACCTGCGACTTTTCAGCGACTTATGAACAGGGTTGTCGCCGGTCTGACCGGGTGCGCTGTTTATTTGGACGATGTAGTGATATATGCAGATACTTGGGAAGAACATCTGTCCCGTATTCAAGCCTTGTTCGAGCGTCTGGCTGCGGCTCGCCTCACAATCAATCTGGCTAAATGTGAGTTTGCTCAGGCAACCGTTACATACCTTGGAAAAGTGGTTGGGCAGGGTGAAGTGCGTCCTGTTCGGGCGAAAGTGGTGGCTATTGATGCTTTTCCATCACCAACTACTAAAAAGGAACTGATGCGTTTCTTGGGCATGATTGGTTATTACCGTAGTTTTTGTAGTAACTTCTCTACTGTGGTCGCTCCCTTGACCGATATGCTGAAAGCTAAGGCTGTTTACGTTTGGTCTACTCGTTGTCAACACGCTTTTGAAGATGCAAAGAGGTTGCTTACCTCAACTCCGGTGCTGGCTGCTCCTCGCATGGATTCGTCATTTACCTTGCAGGTGGATGCTAGTCATGTGGGGGCAGGTGCAGTTTTGCTGCAAGCAGATGTGTCTGGGGTTGAGAGGCCTGTTAGTTTCTTTTCCAAAAAGTTTAACGATTATCAGTTGAACTATTCGGTTATTGAAAAGGAAGCACTAGCACTCATTTGGGCGCTACAACACTTCGAAGTGTATGTCGGGTCGGGGGTAGTACCTATTGTGGTCTACACCGACCATAACCCCCTCACTTTTTTGAGGTCCATGATGTGTCCAAACCAGAGGATAATGCGATGGTGTTTATTTTTAAAATCATTCCATCTCGATGTGCGGCACATCACTGATAAATCCACCATAATTGAAAATTTCAATAAGCATTTTTCTACTGCTGGCCATGCTTTCCACCTGGCTACTCCTACCCCTGTCAACAGCACTGCACCCCCAACAGCAACTCGCCCAAGCCTTCCCCATTTCTCCTTCTCCCAAATCCATTCAGCTGATGTTCTGAAAGAGCTGCAAAATCTGGACCCCTACAAATCAGCCGGGCTAGACAATCTGGACCCTTTCTTTCTAAAATTATCTGCCGAAATTGTTGCCACCCCTATTACTAGCCTGTTCAACCTCTCTTTCGTGTCGTCTGAGATTCCCAAAGATTGGAAAGCAGCTGCGGTCATCCCCCTCTTCAAAGGGGGGGACACTCTTGACCCAAACTGCTACAGACCTATATCTATCCTACCATGCCTTTCTAAGGTCTTCGAAAGCCAAGTCAACAAACAGATTACCGACCATTTTGAATCTCACCATACCTTCTCTGCTATGCAATCTGGTTTCAGAGCTGGTCATGGGTGCACCTCAGCCACGCTCAAGGTCCTAAACGATATCTTAACCGCCATCGATAAGAAACATTACTGTGCAGCCGTATTCATTGATCTGGCCAAGGCTTTCGACTCTGTCAATCACCACATCCTCATCGGCAGACTCAACAGCCTTGGTTTCTCAAATGATTGCCTCGCCTGGTTCACCAACTACTTCTCTGATAGAGTTCAGTGTGTCAAATCGGAGGGTCTGTTGTCCGGACCTCTGGCAGTCTCTATGGGGGTGCCACAGGGTTCAATTCTTGGACCGACTCTCTTCTCTGTATACATCAATGAGGTCGCTCTTGCTGCTGGTGAGTCTCTGATCCACCTCTACGCAGACGACACCATTCTGTATACTTCCGGCCCTTCTTTGGACACTGTGTTAACAACCCTCCAGGCAAGCTTCAATGCCATACAACTCTCCTTCCGTGGCCTCCAATTGCTCTTAAATACAAGTAAAACTAAATGCATGCTCTTCAACCGATCGCTACCTGCACCTACCCGCCTGTCCAACATCACTACTCTGGACGGCTCTGACTTAGAATACGTGGACAACTACAAATACTTAGGTGTCTGGTTAGACTGTAAACTCTCCTTCCAGACCCATATCAAACATCTCCAATCCAAAGTTAAATCTAGAATTGGCTTCCTATTTCGCAACAAAGCATCCTTCACTCATGCTGCCAAACATACCCTTGTAAAACTGACCATCCTACCAATCCTCGACTTTGGCGATGTAATTTACAAAATAGCCTCCAATACCCTACTCAACAAATTGGATGCAGTCTATCACAGTGCAATCCGTTTTGTCACCAAAGCCCCATATACTACCCACCATTGCGACCTGTACGCTCTCGTTGGCTGGCCCTCGCTTCATACTCGTCGCCAAACCCACTGGCTCCATGTCATCTACAAGACCCTGCTAGGTAAAGTCCCCCCTTATCTCAGCTCGCTGGTCACCATAGCATCTCCCACCTGTAGCACACGCTCCAGCAGGTATATCTCTCTAGTCACCCCCAAAACCAATTCTTTCTTTGGCCGCCTCTCTTTCCAGTTCTCTGCTGCCAATGACTGGAACGAACTACAAAAATCTCTGAAACTGGAAACACTTATCTCCCTCACTAGCTTTAAGCACCAACTGTCAGAGCAGCTCACAGATTACTGCACCTGTACATAGCCCACCTATAATTTAGCCCTATCAACTACCTCTTTCCCAACTGTATTTAATTTATTTATTTATTTTGCTCCTTTGCACCCCATTATTTTTATTTCTACTTTGCACATTCTTCCATTGCAAAACTACCATTCCAGTGTTTTACTTGCTATATTGTATTTACCTTGCCACCAAGGCCTTTTTTGCCTTTACCTCCCTTCTCACCTCATTTGCTCACATTGTATATAGACTTGTTTATACTTTATTATTGACTGTATGTTTGTTTTACTCCATGTGTAACTCTGTGTTGTTGTATCTGTCTAACTGCTTTGCTTTATCTTGGCCAGGTCGCAATTGTAAATGAGAACTTGTTCTCAACTTGCCTACCTGGTTAAATAAAGGTAAAATAAAAAAAAAAAAATAAACATCAGGGGATCTGAAAACGTGATTGCTGATGCGCTCTCTCTCGTGCACCCTGCTCCTAAATGTTTACGGGACTGACCATTGCTTCCTATTGTCATGTTCTCTCTGTCCTGTCTGCTCCCTCCTGGTCTTGTTTTCTTCGTTCCTCTTAAATGTTGCTTCCTGTGCGAAGGTTGCTGAGGTTTGGGGAGGAGGTTGGCTGGGGCAAATTGTAAGTGTGAACACACAACCCCTCACCAATTTGGGACTGCAGGGGCTGGTATGTTGTTCCGGGGTCCTTGTTGGTCCCCGGTTTTATGGGGGGGAATGTGACGACCCTCCCACTCTGTCTGCCGTATTTTGTGTTTGTTCTTGTTTCCTTATTAGGATGCCGGTGGGCGGAGTTGAGAGGGTCGTCAGCTACATGGGAAACACCTGGGCCCAGGTGTTTCCCAGGATAAATACACCCCTTCCCCATTCATGGAGGAGACTCTCTCCATGCAGACATTTGTAGATTGTGTTGTGGTTCTTGTTGGCTTTTTGTTTGTTTGCTTTGGCACCTTTCAACACCCTGCATTATCACATTCATGCATGCAAAACACTCACTTACGCTACTGATTACTGATTACACACATCATTGTATATTTTCCTTAGTTGCTTTAGTTAATAAATATCTTTTGTTACTCCTTATCTCCACGTTGTCTCCCTTTGTTACGGGCTTTGAGCCGGTTCGTGACAATATGTACAATTCATGGAAATACCCCCATTATCCATGCACTGTTATGCCACAAATATATGGCATATCAAGAAGCTGATAAAACAGCATGATCATTACACAGGTGCACCTTGTGCTGGGGACAATAAAAGGCCACTCTAAAATGTGCAGTTTTGTCACACAACACCACACATCTCAAGTTCTGCGGGAGTGTGCAATTGGAATGCTGACTGCAGGAATGCCCACCAGAGCTGTTGACCAAAAAATGTTGTGTTCATTTCTCTACCATAAGACGCCTGAAATGTTGTTTTAGAGAATTTGGCAGTACGTCCAACCGGCCTCACAACCGCAGACTACGTGTAACCACTCCAGCTCAGGACCTCCACATCTGGCTTCTTTACCTGCGGGATTGTCTGAGACCAGTCACCCAGAAAGCTGATTAAACTGTGGGTTTGCACAACCAAATCATTTCTGTCAGAAACGGCCTGAGTGATGCTCATCTGCCTGCTCGTTGTCCTCACTTACAGATCGGTGTGCACATGCTCACCTTGGATGGCCACTGGTACGCTGGAAAAGTGGGCTCTTCACGGAAGAATCCCGGGATTTAACTCTACCAGGCAGATGGCGACATGTGGGCAACATGTGGGAAAGTGGTTTGTCAACGTTGTGAACAGAGTGCCCCATGGTGGCAGTGGGGTTATGATATGGGCAGGCATAAGCTATGGAATTTGAACAATTTGATGGCAATTTGAATGCACAGAGGTACCGTGACGAGGTCCTGAGGCCCCTTGTCATATCATTCATCCGTCGCCGTCATCTCATGTTTCAGCATGGTAATGCACGGCCCCATGACGCAAGGATCTGTACACAATTCCTGGAAGCTGAAAATGTCCCTGTCCTTCCATGGCATGCATACTCACCAGACATGTCACCAATTGAGTATGTTTGGGATGCTCTGGATTGAGATTTTCAACAGTGTGTTCCAGTTCCCGCCAATATCTAACAAATTCTCACAGCCATTGAAGAGGAGTGGGACAACATTTCACAGGCCACAATCAACAGCCTGATCAACTCTATGCGAAGGAGATGCGCCACGCTGGATGAGGAAAATGGTGGTCACACCAGATATTGACTGATTTTCAAATTTTTTCTGTATGTGGACATGATTGCAGTATATTGTAGTAATTACTGTAGTGTTTTTGAAGACATTACTGTAGCATTTAGTTACTATAGTGTTTTTGTTTTATTATCTTTGACATAGAAGTGGGGGCTTTCTCCTTAAGGAAACCTACTGGTCAAATACTAAAAGAGCAAATTTTCCATAACCTGTAGGTAGGTAGGTAGGACTGGAGTCTGAACGGATATTTCAGCGCTTCTGCACTTTTCAATAACCTTTATGGAACACAATATAATAGATACAAATAGGGATAAGGGGGATGGGAATAGGTGGGGTATGTGCAAATTAAATACTGTAATATTACTATAGTAAAAAAAGCTGTTGTCACGACTTCCGCCGAAGTTGGCTCTCCTGCCTGTTCGGGCGGTGCTCGGCGGTCGTCGTCACCGTCCTACTAGCCACCATCGATCCCTTTTTCGTTTGTCTGTTGGTTTTGTCTTATTAGTTTCACCTGTGTGTATTTTAGTTTATTGACGTCCTTATATGTAGTAGGTTGTCCCGCCCTTGTTTCGTGCGGGATTGTTTTGGTTTCATGTGTTTTCGTGAATACGTATTTGGTTATTTGCTCCGATATATTTAATCCTGTGTTGGATTATTTCACCCTGTATTTTGGGTTGACCGTGTTTGGTTCCGGAGAATAAACTATCGACTCACTGCACCTGCTCTCTGCGCCTGATTCCACCCACCTTGTTAATACGTGACAGAATCCCGCACCACCACGATGGAATCAGCAGGAGCAGCCGCGTCTCCTCTCCCATCGATGGAGGAGAGAGTCCTCCACCACACCAGCGTGCTCCATCGGATTGGTTCTGCCATGGACCAAATGATGGAGAGGATGGATCGATGGGAGAGGAGTGGTCTTCCCACATCATCGCTAGCACCCCCTTCTCCAGCACCTCCTGTTCCTGCGACCACATCTGGCTCCGGGGCTCTGCGGTTGACACTCCCACGGGAGTATGACGGAACGGCGGCTGGCTGCCAGGGTTTCCTCCTTCAACTGGAACTATACCTGGCTACCGTGCGTCCTGCTCCCTCTGGAGAGGAGAGCGTGAGCGCCCTCGTCTCCTGCTTGACTGGGCGAGCCCTCAAGTGGGCCAACGCAGTATGGAATGGTCCGGACTCGGCGAGGGATAATTACCCAGAGTTCACCCGCCGATTCCGAGCTGTTTTTGACCATCCACCAGAGGGTCGGGCGGCGGGTGAACGGCTGTTCCACCTGCGGCAGGAGACGAGGAGCGCACAGGACTTTGCTCTGGAGTTCAGGACCTTGGCCGCAGGAGCAGGATGGAACGACAGGGCCTTGGTCGACCATTTCAGATGCAGTCTCAGGGAGGACGTCCGCAGGGAGCTGGCATGTCGGGACACCACCTGCACACTGGATGAGCTCATTGACTTGGCTATCCATCTCGACAATCTGCTGGCTGCCCGCGGGCGTTCGGATCAGGCCCTGTCGTTTCCACTTCCCAGCCCTCCTGCCCCTATCCCTATGGAATTAGGAGGGGCAGCTTCGAGGGAGACCGGAGGAGGAGTGTCCTCCTGCACCAGTTGTGGTCGACGAGGGCACACGTCAGACCGGTGCTGGAGGAACTCGTCTGGGAGTCGGGAGGGCAGGCGGAGCACTGCTCGATCACCCCAGGTGAGTAAGCACCAGACTCACCCAGAGCCTCCTGTCGGTCATGTGTATGTTTTGATTTCTTTCCCTGGGTTTTTTCCCTCTCTACAGCATAAGGCGCTAGTCGATTCAGGCGCAGCTGGGAATTTCATGGATTGTGGGCTTGCGTTAAGGCTAGGGATTCCCCTGGTGTCGGTAGACCAACCTTTCCCCGTGCACTCCTTAGATAGCCGACCATTAGGGTCAGGAGTGATTAGGGAGGCTACGGTGCCACTGGACATGGTAACGCAGGGGGATCATAAGGAGCAGATTAGTCTGTTCCTTATAGATTCACCTGTGTTTCCGGTGGTGTTGGGGGTTCCCTGGTTAGCTCAACACAACCCGGTGATTTCCTGGCGACAGGGGGCTCTTAAGGGGTGGTCAGAGGAGTGTTCAGGTAGGTGTAGAGGAGTTGCCGTTGGTGCGACTACGGTGGAGAGTCCAGACCAAGTTTCCACCGTGCGCATTCCCTCTGAATATGCCGATTTGGCTATCGCCTTCAGTAAAAAGAAGGCGACCCAATTACCACCTCATCGTCGAGAGGACTGCGTGATAAACCTTCTGGAGAACGCTGCACTTCCTAGGAGTCACGTGTATCCATTGTCCCAGGAGGAGACGGTAGCGATGGAAACATACGTTGCTGAATCGCTGAGACAGGGGTACATTCGGCCCTCCGCATCACCCGTCTCCTCAAGCTTCTTTTTTGTGAAGAAGGATGGAGGTCTGCGTCCGTGCATTGATTATAGAGGTCTAAATTCCATCACAGTGGGGTTTAGTTACCCACTACCTCTCATCGCTACGGCGGTGGAATCATTTCACGGGGCGCGCTTCTTCACAAAACTGGACCTGAGGAGCGCGTAAAATCTGGTGCGTATCCGGGGAGGAGATGAGTGGAAAACTGCATTTAGTACTACATCTGGTCATTATGAGTACCGCGTCATGCCATACGGGTTGAAGAATGCTCCAGCCGTCTTCCAATCCTTCGTAGACGAGATTCTCCGAGACCTGCTCGGGCAGGGGGTGGTAGTGTACATCGATGACATCTTGATCTATTCTGCCACACGCGCGGCGCATGTGTCTCTGGTGCGTAAGGTACTTGGGCGACTGCTGGAGCATGACCTGTATTGCAAGGCGGAGAAATGTGAGTTTTTCAAACAGTCCGTTTCCTTCCTGGGATATCGTATTTCCACCTCTGGGGTGGTGATGGAGGATGACCGCGTTACAGCCGTGCGTAATTGGCCGACTCCGACCACGGTGAAAGAGGTGCAGAGGTTTTTAGGGTTTGCCAATTACTACCGGAGGTTTATCCGGGGTTTTGGTCAGGTGGCTGCTCCCATCACCTCGCTGCTGAAGGGAGGACCGGTGCGCTTGCGCTGGTCAGCAGAGGCGGGCAGAGCATTCACTCGTTTGAAGGAGCTGTTCACCAATGCGCCCGTGTTGGCGCATCCGGACCCCTCTTTAGCGTTCATAGTGGAGGTGGATGCGTCCGAGGCTGGGGTCGGAGCCGTGCTGTCCCAACGCTCGGGCGTGCCACCCAAACTTCGCCCTTGTGCTTTCTTTTCGAGCAAGCTCAGCCCAGCGGAGCGAAACTATGATGTGGGGGACCGGGAGTTGTTAGCTGTAGTCAAGGCTCTGAAGGTGTGGAGACATTGGCTTGAGGGGGCTAAACACCCCTTTCTCATCTGGACTGACCATCGTAATCTCGAGTATATCCGGGCAGCGAAGAGACTAAATCCACGTCAGGCTAGATGGGCCATGTTTTTTACCAGGTTCCGGTTTACCCTCTCATACCGGCCCGGCTCCCAAAACACCAAGGCCGACGCGCTGTCCCGCCTCTATGATACCGAGGAGCGGCCCGTTGAGCCAACGCCCATCATTTCACCGTCATGTCTCGTGGCACCGGTGGTATGGGAGGTGGACGCGGAGATAGAGGAGGCCTCACGGTCAGAGCAGGCCCCCCCCAACTGTCCAGTAGGAACCCAGTACGTACCGAGGGGGGTCCGGGACAAGCTGATTCGGTGGGCTCATACTCTCCCCTCCCCGGGTCATCCTGGCATCGAGAGGACAGTGCGGAGTGTGAGAGTGAGATACTGGTGGCCCACGCTAGCTAAAGACGTGAGATTTTATGTCTCCTCCTGCTCCGTGTGTGCTCAGAGCAAGGTTCCTCGGCACCTGCCTAGAGGGAAATTACAACCCCTCCCCGTTCCACAACGGCCGTGGACACACTTATCGGTGGACTTTCTTACCGACCTTCCCCCGTCCCAGGGAAGTACTACGATCCTGGTCGTTGTGGATCGGTTTTCTAAGTCCTGTCGTCTCATCCCGTTGCCCGGTCTCCCTACGGCCCTGCAGACTGCGGAGGCCTTGTTTACCCATGTCTTCCGACACTATGGGGTGCCTGAGGACATCGTTTCTGATCGGGGTCCCCAATTCACGTCCAGAGTATGGAGGGCGTTTATGGAGAGACTGGGGATCTCGGTCAGCTTAACCTCAGGTTTTCACCCCGAGAGTAATGGGCAGGTGGAGCGCGTAAACCAAGAGGTGGGCAGGTTTCTGCGGTCCTATTGCCGGGACCGGCCTGGTGAGTGGGCAAGGTATGTTCCCTGGGCTGAACTAGCTCAGAACTCCCTACGCCACTCCTCAACTAACTTGTCTCCTTTTGAGTGTGTGTTAGGTTACCAGCCGGTCCTGGCCCCATGGCATCAGAGCCAGACCGAGGCTCCTGCGGTGGAGGAATGGGTACAGCGCTCCAAGGACACATGGAAAGCCGTTCAGGACTCACTACGGTTAGCGGGCGAACGGCAGAAGAGGAGCGCTGACCAGCACCGCAGTGAGGCCCCCGTATTTGCACCGGGGGACAGGGTCTGGCTCTCAACCCAGAACCTGCCCCTCCGCCTGCCCTGTCGGAAGCTGGGGCCGCAGTGTGTGGGGCCGTTCAAAGTCCTGAGGAGAATAAACGAGGTGTGTTACAGGTTACAACTTCCTAGGTATTACCGTATTAACCCCTCGTTTCATGTGTCTCTCCTCAGGCCGGTGGTGGCTGGTCCCCTGCAAGAAGGTGAGGTGCCTGAGGTCCCTCCGCCCCCCCTGGACATCGAGGGGTCCCCGGCGTACACAGTTCGGGGCATTCTGGATTCGAGACGCCGGGTGGGGGGCCTACAGTACCTCGTGGACTGGGAGGGGTATGGTCCGGAGGAGAGATGCTGGGTTCCGGTGAGGGACATTTTGGACCCTTCTCTCCTGAGAGATTTCCACCGCCTCCACCTGGATCGCCCAGCACCTCGTCCTCCGGGTCGTCCTCGAGGACGGTGGCGGCGCGCTGCGTGGGCCGCGCGTCAGGGGGGGGGGGGGGGTACTGTCACGACTTCCGCCGAAGTTGGCTCTCCTGCCTGTTCGGGCGGTGCTCGGCGGTCGTCGTCACCGTCCTACTAGCCACCATCGATCCCTTTTTCGTTTGTCTGTTGGTTTTGTCTTATTAGTTTCACCTGTGTGTATTTTAGTTTATTGACGTCCTTATATGTAGTAGGTTGTCCCGCCCTTGTTTCGTGCGGGATTGTTTTGGTTTCATGTGTTTTCGTGAATACGTATTTGGTTATTTGCTCCGATATATTTAATCCTGTGTTGGATTATTTCACCCTGTATTTTGGGTTGACCGTGTTTGGTTCCGGAGAATAAACTATCGACTCACTGCACCTGCTCTCTGCGCCTGATTCCACCCACCTTGTTAATACGTGACAGCTGTACTGTTTTTGCGGACACCTTTGTTTTTTACGACAGTGTTTTTTTAACGGATAATACTGTAGAATTTACAGTTTACAGCAAATTATATAGTAAGTACTACACATGATTGAAGGATACTATAGTGTGTAGTATAGTATTGTCCATTATACGGTGGGTTTATTCTGAATGCTGATTGGTTAAAACCGCATTCCAGCCAGTGTCTATTCCACAAGTTACCACTGGCTAAATCTATGAAGTTACCACTGGCTAAATCTATGTTAAAAATGCCTATTTACTCTGTTCCATCTGACTGCGCAATCCACTATCTCATCAGCCCAACCAGGCAATTTATATAAACGTCCACTATAAAAAGCAACTAGAAATTATCTCACATTTGATTTAGACTACAGCGGAGATTTGCATAAACCGACCTGTCTGTCTCTCCGACATTTGCAGCATTGTTTCAATATTCAAATTAGATTTCCAGCTGTTGCATAGTAATAAACGTGTCGCGAGTCGGGATGAGACAGACAGGCAGGCAGCGTTTTTCAGCCAGTCGAAATCATGAATCAGCTGGCATAATTTTTATGATATATACAAAAAAAGGTCAAACGAAACGAAATGCTGCTAGTTTGCAGTCTTTCCAGCTTCACTTTGAAGTGATTGTGTTAGCTGTGTTGTTGGCTAGCTCCTCCGAACAAAAGTGTCCTGACGAGAGAGCACATTTACTATGCCAGGCAAAATCGCGCCTCATAAGCTCTTTGTTGTGGATATGTCCAAATAAATGTCCCTAGAAAACTGTTTAAACAAATGGAAATGCGCTACTGCTGTTATTCTGGCTACACTGTTTGACGTGACTGTAAGTTAGCCGTAGTTGGCTAGCAAGCAAGGGATAAGAATGATTCCAGCCAGTATGGCAATGGAACATTTACAACGAACAACTGGGTGGCGTCCATAGATATAGAACAAAAAGACTGAACAACTGGGTCGTTCTCTCAGCCAACCCAAACCGATAGAACGCCGGCTTGGATAGCAACCCTATATTTGTGTCCGGACCATATCTTGTGGAAGGATGAAATAGTATGAATAAATTCATAAAAATAACGTTTTTTAATGAAAACATGTCCATCCTTATTCTTGTTATGTTGGTAACCAGTTGTATAAAAGTGATAATGCCCTCGAAGCCGGTGTTAGGAGGATATAATTATTGGCACTTTGAATTCACAGAGGCAATTTTCTAACAACACACTTGCCAATATATCCTCCAAACACCGGCTTCTCTGCATTATCACCGAGTACTACAAAATGCTAAAGTAAGCACTACACATGCTCAAGGGATACTACAGTGTTGAGTATAGTATTCTACAGTATACTACAAGATTCTATAGTAAGCACTACATGATCGAGGGATAGTAGTATGTAGTATAGTACTCTACAGTATACTACAAAATTATTTAGTAAGAACTACACCGTTGAGGGGGATACTACAGTGTGTTGTGTAGTAAAGTATTCTACAGTAAACTAGGCTGCTTGTTATGGCTCAAACCTGTCACCATCTTTACACGCACCTGCGTGTCGTCAGACTCACCTGGACTACATCACTTCCCTGATTACCTTCCCTATATATGTCACTCCCTTTGGTTCCTTCCCCAGGCATCATTGTTTCTGTTTCTTGTCTGTGTGCTGTTAGTGTTTCTTGTTTTGTACTCACTCCCTGAACTTGCTTCCCGACTCTTATTGAAAGAGATCATGATACCTCACATCTCAAAATAGGGCTACTTAATGTTAGATCCCTTACTTCAAAGGCAATTATAGTCAATGAACTAATCACTGATCACAATCTTGATGTGATTGGCCTGACTGAAACATGGCTTAAGCCTGATGCATTTACTGTGTTAAATGAGGCCTCACCTCCTGGCTACACTAGTGCATCCCGCAAAGGCGGAGGTGTTGCTAACATTTACGATAGCAAATTTCAATTTACAAAGTCATGAAATCTATGCAGCCTACTCAATCACTTTTTATAGCTACTGTTTACAGACCTCCTGGGCCATATACAGCGTTCCTCATTGAGTTCCCTGAATTCCCATCGGACCTTGCAGTCATAGCAGATAATATTTGGATCTTTGGTGACTTTAATGTTCACATGGAGAAGTCCACAGACCCACTCCAAAAGGCTTTCGGAGCCATCATCGACTCAGTGGGTTTTGTCCAACATGTCTCTGGACCCACTCACTGTCACAGTCATACTCTGGACCTAGTTTTGTCCCATGGAATAAATGTTGTGGATCTTAATGTTTTTCCTCATAATCCTGGACTATCGGACCACCATTTTATTACGTTTGCAATTGCAACAAATAATCTGCTCAGACCCCAACCAAGGAACATCAAAAGTTGTGCTATAAATTCACAGACAACACAAAGATTCCTTGATGTCCTTCCAGATTCCCTCTGTATACCCAAGGACGCCAGAGGACAAAAATCAGTTAACCACCTAACTGAGGAACTCAATTTAACCTTGCGCAATACCCTAGATGCAGTTGCACCCCTAAAAACTAAAAACATTTCTCATAAGAAACTAGCTCCCTGGTACACAGAAAATAGCCGAGCTCTGAAGCAAGCTTCCAGAAAATTGGAACGGAAATGGCGCCACACCAAACTGGAAGTCTTCCGACTAGCTTGGAAAGACAGTACCGTGCAGTACCGAAGAGCCCTTACTGCTGCTTGATCATCCTATTTTTCCAATTTAATTGAGGAAAATAAGAACAATCCAAAATTCCATTTTGATACTGTCGCTATGCTAACTAAAAAGCAGCATTCCCCAAGAGAGGATGGCTTTCACTTCAGCAGTGATAAATTCATGAACTTCTTTGAGGAAAAGATCATGATTATTAGAAAGCAAATTACGGACTCCTCTTTAAATCTGCGTATTCCTTCAAAGCTCAGTTGTCCTGAGTCTGCACAACTCTGCCAGGACCTAGGATCAAGAGACGCTCAAGTGTTTTAGTACTATATCTCTTGACACAATGATGAAAATAATCATGGCCTCTAAATCTTCAAGCTGCATACTGGACCCTACTCCAACTAAACTACTGAAAGAGCTGCTTCCTGTGCTTGACCCTCCTATGTTGAACATAATAAACGGCTCTCTATCCACCGGATGTGTACCAAACTCACTAAAAGTGGCAGTTATAAAGCCTCTCTTGAAAAAGCCAATCCTTGACCCAGAAAATATAAAAAACTATCGGCCTATATCGAATCTTCCATTCCTCTCAAAAGTTTTAGAAAAGGCTGTTGCGCAGCAACTCACTGCCTTCCTGAAGACAAACAATGTATACGAAATGCTTCAGTCTGGTTTTAGACCCCATCATAGCACTGAGACTGCACTTGTGAAGGTGGTAAATTACCTTTTAATGGCATCAGACCGAGGCTCTGCATCTGTCCTCGTGCTCCTAGACGTTAGTGCTGCTTTTGATACCATCGATCACCATATTCTTTTGGAAAGATTGGAAACCCAAATTGGTCTAAATCAAATCAAATCAAATCAAATGTATTTATCGTACATCAGCTGATATCTCAAAGTGCTGTACAGAAACCCAGCCTAAAACCCCAAACAGCAAGCAATGCAGGTGTAGTAGCACGGTGGCTAGGAAAAACTCTCTAGAAAGGCCAAAACCTAGGAAGAAACCTAGAGAGGAACCAGGCTATGTGGGGTGGCCAGTCCTCTTCTGGCTGTGTCGGGTGGAGATTATAACAGAACATGGCCAAGATGTTCAAATGTTCATAAATGACCAGCATGGTCGAATAATAATAAGGCAGAACAGTTGAAACTGGAGCAGCAGCATGGCCAGGTGGACTGGGGAGAGCAAGGAGTCATCATGTCAGGTAGTCCTGGGGCATGGTCCTAGGGCTCAGGTCCTCCGAGAGAGAGAAAGAAAGAGAGAAAGAGAGAATTAGAGAGAGCACATGTGGGGTGGCCAGTCCTCTTCTGGCTGAGCCGGGTGGAGATTATAACAGAAGATGGCCAAGATGTTCAAATGTTCATAAATGACCAGCATGGTCGAATAATAATAAGGCAGAACAGTTGAAACTGGAGCAGCAGCACGGCCAGGTGGACTGGGGGCTTTGAGATATCAGCTGATGTACGAATTTGATTTGATTTGATTTTAGTTTGGTCAGGGTGTGAGTTGGGGTGGGCATTCTACGTTTTGTGTTCTATGTTTTCTATTTCTATGTGTTTGGCCTGGTATGGTTCCCAATCAGAGGCAGCTGGCAATCGTTGTCTATGATTGAGAACCATACTTAGGCAGCCTGTTTTCCCACTATGGGTGTGGGTAGTTATTTTCTGTTTAGCGTTTTTGTTGCACCTTGCAAAACTGTTTGTTTGTCGGTTTGTTGTTTTGTTCAGTATTCATTCTTTATTAAATTATTATGAATATGTACCACGCTGCACTTTGGTCCTCTTCTCCTTCTCCCGACGACAATCATTACAGTTACAATACATTCACTCCATTTCAATAAGCTGCCATGTCTTTAACTTGAAACAATAACGCATTACACCATCATTTGATCATTTCCTCATTATTCAGTTGAGGTATTAATCTTTAATTGATGTCGGAGATGCACGGTGCCAAACGCTGCATAAATGTTTTACATATGACCATGACTATCAACGTGTTACTGTTTTAATCATTGCGGACTGTCGCCTACATTTGACATAGCAAAGATTGTTCAGAAGTCAGTGATATAGGGAAACTGGTTGACAATTACATTGGTAGATGTTTTTATGATTTTTTAATGCTTTTTACAGATGGATTCAAGGACCCAGATAGTGAACGCACAGGAGCGGGTGTTTACAATTCTGAATTTGGTGTACAAATATGTAGAAGACTAACAGATGAACTGTCAACATACTCAATTGAACTGTTGGCGATAGTAGTTGCCCTCCAGTGGGTGGAGGATGTACAACCTATTAGAATTATGGTGTGCTCAGATTCTCTGTCTGTATTGAAAAGTTTATCATCAGGTAAATCTAATAGGAATGATCTACTATTGGAGGTATTAATGTTATTATGGAGAATTGAGACGGAGAAGTAGTGAGATTCTGCTGGGTCCCAGCACATTTGGGTGTTGAAGGGAATGAAATTGTAGACCAGTTAGCCAAAAGAGCTTTCTTTGAAACTAAATAATATTGATATTAATGTTCCACTGGGTAAAGGTGAGGCCAAATGTAAAGTTAGAGCCATTTTGATATGTGCAACCAGACGAAAAGAAACTGCAACTGAAAAAAAACCTCTACACCTCCTTTACGCCACACACAGAGACTCTACCCCCCATTTGGTAAATCTGACCATAATTATATACTCCTGATTCCTTCTTACAAGCAAACACTAAAGCAGGAAGTACCAGTGACTTGCTCAATACGGAAGTGGTCAGATGACACAGATGCTATGCTACAGGACTGTTTTGCTAGCACAGACATAGCATATGTTCCGGGATTCATCCAATGGTATTGTGGAGTAAACCACCTCAGTCACCGGCTTCATCATCAAATGTCGTCCCCACAGTGACCATACGTACATATCCCAACCAGAAGCCATGGATTAAGTCAACATCCGCAACGAGCTAAAAGCTGCTACTTTCAACGAGCGGGACACTAATCCGGATACTTATAAGAAATCCCGCTATGCCCTCAGACGAACCATCAAACAGGCAAAGCGTCAATACAGGACTAAGATTGAATCCTACTACACCGGCTCTGATGCTTGTCAGATGTGGCAGGGCTTGCAAACTTTTATGGACTACAAAGGGAAACCCAGCCACAAGCTGCCCAGTGATGTGAGCCTACCAGACGAGCTAAATGCCTTATGTGCTCGTGTCGAGGCAAGCAACACTGAAGCATGCATGAGAGCACCAGCTGTTCCGGACAACTGTGTGGTCACACTCTCTGAAGCCGATGTGAGCAAGACCTTTAAACAAAGCAACATTCACAAAGCTGCGGGGCCAGACGGATTACCAGGACGTGTACTCAAATCATGCACGGACCAACTGGCAAGTGTCTTAACTGACATTTATTTATTTTTTTTTCCCTTTTTCTCCACAATTTCGTGGTGTCCAATTGTTGTAGTAGCTACTATCTTGTCTCATCGCTACAACTCCCTGAAGCCTGAAAGGCTGGTCATGGCTCACATCAACACCATCATGCCGGAAACTCTAGAACCACTCCAATTTGCATACCGCCCTGACAGATCCACAGATGACGCAATCTTAATCGCACTCCACACTGCCCTTTTCCCACCTGGACAAAAGGAATACCTATGTGAGAAAACTGTTCATTGACTACAGTTCAGCGTTCAACACCATGTTGCCCACAAAACTCATCACTAAGCTAAGGACCCTGGGACTAAACACCTCCCTCTGCAACTGGACCCTAGACTTCCTGACGGGCAGCCTCCAGGTGGTAAGGGTATGCAACAACACATCTGCCAAGCTGATCCTCAACACTGGGGGCCCTCAGGGGTGTGTGCTTAGTCCCATCCTGTACTCCCTGTTCACCCACGACTGCATGGCCAAGCATGACTCATGACCGACAACGATGAGACAGACTATGGGGAGGAGGTCAGAGACCTGGCAGTGTGGTTCCAGGACAACAACCTCTCCTTCAATGTGAGCAAGAGAAAAAGGCTGATCGTGGACAATAGGAAAAGGAGGGATGTCCTTGTCCCATCCCACTCTAGCGACTCCTGTGGCGGGCTGGGCGCATTCACAGTGACTTTGGTCGCCAGTTATACGGTGTTTGCTCTGACACATTGGTGCGTCTGGCTTCCGGGTTAAGGGAGCAGTGTTTAAAGCAGTGCGGCTTGGCAGGGCCGTGTTTCGACCTTTGTCTCTCCAGAGTCCATACGGAAGTTGCAGCGATGGGACAAGACTGTAACTACCAATTGGATATCACGACATTGGGAAGAAACAGGGGTAAAAAGTACAACAACAACAACAAAAATTCTACAGCTGCACCACCGAGAGCATCTTGACCAGTTGCATTACTGCCTGGTATGGCAACTGCTAGGCATCTGACCATAAGGCGCTACAGAGGGTAGTGCGTACGGCCCAGTACATCATTGCGGCCAAACTTCCTGCCATCCAGGACCTACAGTTGAAGTCGGAGGTTTACATACACCTTAGCCAACTACATTTAAACTCAGTTTTCACAATTCCTGACATTTAAACATAGCAAAAATGCGCTGTCTTAGGTCAGTTACCACTGTATTTTAAGAATGTAAAATGTCAGAATAATAGTAGAGAGAATTATTTATTTCAGCTTTTATTTCTTTCATCACATTTACAGTGGGACAGAAGTTTACATACACTCAATTAGTATTTGATAGCATTGCCCTTAAATTGTTTAACTTGGGTCAAACGTTTCAGGTAGCCTTCCACAAGCTTCCCACAATAAAGTGGGTGAATTTTGGCCTGTTCCTCCTGACAAAGCTGGTGTAACTGAGTCAGGTTGGTAGGCCTCCTTGCTTGCACACGCTTTTTCAGTTCTGCCCACAAATGTTCTATAGGATTGAGGTCAGGGCTTTGTGATGGTCACTCCAATACCTTGACTTTGTTGTCCTTAAACCATTTTGCCATAACTTTGGAAGTACGCTTGGGGTCATTGTTCATTTGGAAGACCCATTTGCGACCAAGCTTGAACTTCCTGACTGATGTCTTGAGATGTTGCTTCAATATATCCACATCATTTTACTGCCTCATGATGCCATCTATTTCGTGAAGTGCACCAGCCCCTCCTGCAGCAAAGTTAAACTGTGATTTACCACACACTCCAGCACAGCTGGTGACGATATGCACCTTTAACTTTTGTTTGCGGACCACCATTATATCATAGAAGAAGAACAAGAAGAGGAAGCTAGCTAGGGATTATTGTTGACATTCTGTCGTACTGACATGTCTAACTAACGGAATTAAATTATTGGAAATTATTGCGATTCTATTGATAGATAGTAAATAATTGTAATATCCATATCTTTTTTTTAAAAAAACAGATGAAACTTCGGTCTGATTTAAAGGTAAGGATCCACTATCTAGCTAACTGTTATAGCATTTGTAGCTAGCGTTGATTGCTAGCTAACGTTAGCAACGCAAACAATGCTTGTGGCTAGACTCGAGGCATGTCATAATGTAACGTTAGCCAGTAAAGATTTCCAACCCGTACGCTTGTTTATAGCTGCATTGGGGTCGGGTAGATTTCCTGTTTAGATTAAGACACCACGGCGTCTGGCGCGAGATATGACTCGGAAAACGTCATTTGAGAAATAGCCTTCTCATCCCTGGATTACAATTTGCAATTGGGATAGTGGGACAATTCTGTGTACAACGCGATTTCTCATCCCTGGATTGAGGTACGTTTTGTGAGTCACATCTCACGCCATCTCTGCAGTGTTTTAAACTAAGGAAGTATGTCCAAACCCAGTGCAATTTTAAGCAAGTGTAGGGTCAGAATATATTCTGGCTTCAACTGTAACAGTTGCCTAATTGTATTTTAGCGTGCTAATAATGGCAGTTTGCTTCATTGGGTATGTTTAGAAGGCTTGCAATAGTTTGCGAAACAGTGTTGGACCAGATTTTCCACTTTGCCACTGTGTTTATGTTAGCAAGATAGAGGATTTGTGACTAGCATAACATTAGCTCGTAAATTCTCACTTGCCAAATGAAGATCACCAAAGACAAATTATAGTTTGGCTAACTAAATAGGTTGTCATCCAAGAAGGCCATGTGCAGTGTTGGGGTTAAAGCGTTACAGTAATAATATAACTTAGTTATTGTTCCAGTTTGAGTATTAACACGGATTTTAAAAAATTATACTTTTATCATTCCCTTCCTATTAAAGTTATTGTGATATTTGTGATTAATATTCCCTCTCTGTTGGAGCAATATTTTAAAATCCCCTTGCCCCAGATTCTAATTGTTTTCCTCCTCACCAAGTTCCTGATTACTCAGGCACGCACTGCTAGTGAGGGAGATGAAAAAATGGCAGAAGCATCGAAAACATTGACTTTATCAGCATGGAAGTACTTCCATTACTTCGATTTGGTAGGACAAAGTGACAAGAATATTACTGTAAACTGTGCCCAGGTGAGAAACTACTTGAAACACAACTTCCAATCTCTTGAAGCACCTGTAAAGGCAACACGCCAACACATAATTTATAGCGAAAGACCCCTGAGACCTGACCACTGTTGCTGAAGATGATTGTAGGCCTACCTCATCCAAACAGTTATGGCTTGATTTTAATCTTTCAGTAGGACAGGCTGTAACCCTTGGAGAGCTGAACAAGCTTGTAACTGGGTATGTAGTAGAGGAAATGCTGCCCTTATCCATGTTATTTTAAGCTACTTGTGCTGGTGTATAGGCCTACATAATTTTGACATTGTTTACATTGAGTGAGGATATGCAATGTTTTGGAGTGTAACGCAAAAGTTATATAACGAGTAGTGTATCAAATTACTTTTCCCAGGGAGTAATATGCAAAGGTATTATAAACTGGGTGGTTCGAGGACAGAATGCTGATTGGCTGACAGCTGTGGTATATCAGACCGTATACCACAGGTATGACAAAACATTTATTTTTACTGTTCGGTTTACATTGGTAACCAGTTGATAATAGCAATAAGGCAATAAGGGTTTTGTGATATATTGCCAACATACCACAGCTCATGGCTGTGTCCAGGCACTCCTCGTTGCATCGTTCATAAGAACAGCCCTTAGCCGTGGTAAATTGGCCCTCCTCGGGCCTTATTGCTTAAATATATAACGCTTTTTGAGTGCACATGATAGCATATTTCATGGGCATTAATTACTATTTATTGCACGACTGCTATTTTCCTGCTAGCAGTCGTGCATGTCAGTCACACAGTACAGTAGCAACATGATTTGGTAAACTACAACAAGATAATAGATTTCAGGCATTCAGAGCGTACATTTTCTTCTGCATTTTGCCTTATTTTACTGTTAAAGTATCCTGTCATTGTTATACATAGATGCCAGTTTTGTAAATTTTACATTTATCTCAGGTGGGCTTAAAGGGTACAGTAGCACCAAAAACACTACCTCTATACAGAATGTAAATGTCAATAGAAGCATTGTTCAATAGGATCAATACTAACTTTGCATTATATTTTAGTCTATAGTGTGTATTTAAACCTCAAACCATTGGTTTCCAAATATTTTATGAGTAGTCTTTGTTATTCTGACTTTTTTCCACCATAAATCACTGTTGTTCTAATTAAGCCTGGTTTGCATTGAAACACATGGGGATAGTGTGTTGATATTTCTAATATTCAATGAACCTGAGCGTAAATATGTTTGTTTTTTTGTTCAGATTTAAGTTGATTAAAACACAAGAACTACAGTTATATTATGCGTCTAGCCAAAAAAATAAACCTGATGAATAGCAATGATCAGTTTTTTAAAATAACTTTAGGGGAGATTAATATAAATCTAATTTTACATAAGAAATTACAGTTTATACATTTGAACATTTTGGAAATGAATTGAAATAGATTATTTAAGAGGTCGGCTTATTTGTAACACCCATGGGATAAAAGGAAAGACAAAGTACGAAAGGCAGGGCCTGAAGTTATTTATAAGACTTCATACTAAGTCTTTTCTCAATACTCTTTTGATGAAGATTTTAAACATGTATCTTGGTCTGATGTGTATAAGGAGCAGAATCCAGATGCATGGAGTATTTGTAAAATTATTCTTGCCAATTGTTGACAAACAGTCTCTTAGCAGGTGCATAACTGTGAGAACTGTTAGAGAGCCCCCTGGATCGATGATGAATTGAAAAATTGTATGGTTCAAAGAAATTATGCTAAAAATGTGGCAAACAGGTCAGGCTGCTCAGCTGATTGGTTGAAATACTGTCAATTGAGAAATGTTGTGAAAAGACTTTGGAGCATCTTAAATGATATTATGGGCAGAAAACCCAATTCATCTCCATCGTTCATTAAAGTTAATGGGTCATTTATAACAAAACCTTTTGATATAGCTAAAATCTCAATTATTATTTCACAGGTAAAGTAGACAAACTGAGAAGTGAAATGACATTGAACTGTGAACCATCATATTTGCGTATTGAAGATCTAATAATGAAAGAGAGGGATTGTGTTGAATTTGTCCAAGTTTGTGTGGAACAGGTGGAAAAACTATTGTTATCCATCAGTAATATACAGTAAGCTACCAGGTATAGACAACCTAGATGGGAAACTATTGAGAATGGTAGCAGGCTATTACCACCCCTATTTTCCATGCATTTAACTAACATCTAAAGGAGTGTGTGTGTTCACAGGCATGGAAGGAAGCTGAAATAATTTCACAATCTAAAAATAGTAAAGCATCCTTTTCTGTCTCTAACAGCCAACCAACCAGTTTTCTGCCTGTTCTTAGTAAATTGATGGAGAAAGTTGTTTAAAAAAAAAAAAAATGCAGTGCTATTTTTCGAAGAAGTTAACTGCTGACTTTCATGCATATAGGGAAGGGCTCTCAACTTGTATTGCACTGACTCAGATGACTGATGATTGGCTAAATAAATGGTTAATAAGATGATACCAGTTGCTCAGGAGGGAAAGGGGAAGTCAGATGTGTGGAAGACATTTGATGTTGTTATGGAAACTACTGGGGATCAAGAAAAAGGAGGGTATAGGAGCAAGTGCTGCATGCTTATTGTGTGCCGAACAGGTGCTGTTAGTTTACACAATCATTTTTTGGGGACCATTTGGAACAGTGCAAACGACACTGAATAAATTATAAGTGTACCAGAGTCTGTTCTATTGAAAAAAAAAAAAACATATATAAATCCATTACAGCAAAGACTTTAAAAAAGTTCCATGCATTTGTGAATTGACGTTTTATTTATTGTTTAGGCTAATTTTCCAAAGCTCCCTTTGTTATTTCATTTTAAAACTAAAATGCTGGATTGCATTTCAAAGCATGAATGACTTGTATGCTGTGTGATGACATGAACGAATGATTGACTGATTGATTGATTGATTGATACAGTAGTCTATATATTGAAATCTAGACTTAAGTAAGTTACGGTATTAAGACTAAACAGGACACACACTTAGGCCTACAGCTCGATGGTGGTTATACAAGGCTACGACTATAATAGTTATATAGTTGCCATGGCGCCCTAGTTGCAGCCTAAGCACAGAGCTCCTGTAAATGTGTAGATATTTTAAATGTTTTTAATTGTTTTTTAATCAGCTATTTTGTTTTTGATAACATTGAGGTTTTATTGCATTTAGCTGGCGTTTTTGAGTGTATTTTAACTGACAGGTTAACACTTAGGCTTGGCTAGCTAGCTTTTGTTTAAAAAATGCATCTGGACAGTACAATCTTTTTTGTTTCACTTGGCTGCCAATTCCTGATCCTTTGAGAACATAATTTTAGGAGTCGCTCATGCTGCCAAACATACCCACGTAAAACTGACTATCCTACCGATCCTTGACTTCGGCGATGTCATTTACAAAATAGCCTCCAACACTCTACTCAGCAAATTGGATGTAGTCTATCACAGTGCCATCTGTTTTGTAACCAAAGCCCCATATACTACCCACCACTGCGACCTGTATGCTCTCGTTGGCTGGCCCTCGCTTCATATTCGTCGCCAAACCCACTGGCTCCAGGTCATCTATAAATCTTTGCTTGGTAAAGCCCCGCCTTATCTCAGCTCACTGGTCACCATAGCAGCACCCACCCGGTACACGCGCTCCAGCAGGTATGTCTCACTAGTCACCCCCAAAGCCAATTCCTCCTTTGGCCGGCTTACCTTCCAGTTCTCTGCTGCCAATGACTGGTACGAACTGCAAAAATCACTGAAGCTGGAGACTCATATCTCACTCACTAAATTTAAGCACCAGCTGTCAGAGCAGCTCACAGATTACTGCACCTGTACATAGCCCATCTGTAAATAGCCGATCCAACTACCTCATTCCCCATACTATTATTTATTTGATTTATTTTCCTTTGCACCCCAGTATCTCTACTTGCACACTCATCTTCTGCACATCTATCACTCCAGTGTTTAATTACTATATTGTAATTATTTCGCCACTATGGCCTATTTATTTTACATTCGGTACCCATTAAATCCAATCCAGACTTTTCAAATATTTTATAATAAAAAGTGTAGCTCCCTCCAGTAACCACAAGCACAACTGTTCCATGATTTTAACTGGCAGTTTTATTCTGTAGTTTTAGTCAGAAATGTCACCTTCCGTGAGAACTATAAAGTACATGACAATACAGTTAAGCACACTCTTACAACTTTCTTGTCTCATGAGTAACTTATTAGCTTGATGTAACTCTGAAATGCTTACATACATAAAAACAGTTTAGCCAGAGGTATAACAATATCAGATTAAACACATGAATAAAGAAAATACCTCATTGGCTGCTTATTACAGAAGAGAGGAAATCAAAAACAACACACTTCTTATTCCTGGCATGAATTCACGCTTCATCCTTAATTATTATAATGTTACCATCCTAACATAGACGCTTCAACCTTTACGAACTACACTCGAAGACTCAAAAAACCTAGCTAATACAGTGTGGGATTGCCGTCATTCCAAAAGTGTGTTGCTACGATAATAATCCCCGTTACAACAGTTCATAGCCACGTAGTTCCGCTTGTCTTACCATTCCCCCCGCATAGTGAACACGTAAACAATTCAAACAAAAAACAACAACATAGACTGACAGGTTAATTGTCAGTTACAAAAAGTAAAGTCGTACAACTTCACATGAGATACATTTTCCATTTTAGCTTCACCTTTCCTATAAAAATATGGCAGTATATGTTAGAAATGTCTAATCCTTCCAATTGTTACATGACTGTTCAGAATCTGCAGAATATAACGATCCAATAGGCTGAATTAAGGTGTCGTTAAATGATTTGCTCCATCACACAAACGCATAAAAGTACACACACCAACAGAATCAAGAATGTTTATTCAAATGGTCATTAATTGATAGAAAAGCTAAAAACCAACTACATTAATCTGAGACATACTCTGGCAGTGTGCAGTATTAATGACCAGTAAGCTCAGACAATATCCATAATGACTATAAAAAGTACGAACACTTCAAGACCCTATGGTCAGATGTCTTTTCCTAAAGGCGGCATGGTAAGTAATGGAATTGAAGTTTCTGGGTGTGTGGGAATAATAAATAGTGTTGCTGTAGACACTGGATAATCTGGCTAACACACACACATATTTAACATAGCTGTGATACTGCACTTATGTTACTCAGTTCAGGTAACATTCAATGTCCTGCGTTTGTGTTAACCATGGCAGCCAGCATTGCAAATAAAGACATTCGTAGAACCATAATCAACCTCTTTCTGTGGATCCTTTCCCCTTAATGTAATTTTCATGTCAGCCAGGCCAATCTTTTAATATAAATACATTTTATTTCACGCTTTAGTTGAGCAAAATAAGTAGTGTTGCTTGGTTGACAAGGCAATTGAAAGAGTGCCTGAGTCGTGCAGAAAAATATCAATGCTTTATCCTCAAGAGAGAACAAGTTGTTGTTTCCCTGACTGCTACCTACAGTATGGCTGCTACTCAGAAATGCTATAGCCTAACAGTAAATTAATATATGACATTCACTGCAATTATAAACCTGTCTCCAGTATAACGCTACATACACAGACAGACCCACTGTGGATCTTTGTAAAATAAATCTGTATGAAAAGGCATCCCAGGTCTGTTTTGTCAACGGGCACAACTTTGACCCTTTTCAGGAAACTAGGCGTATGTTACGGGTCACTACTTCACAGGAGAGCCATTTGAACGTAAACTTATTTTTATTTATCAAAATTGTTTTTTGGGCAGAAATGCCTTCTGTAAATATGAATAAAATTGTTAAATTATGAGCCTAGTTAGTTTAGCCACAGAAAAAATATGACATTCACTGCAATTATAAACCTGTCTCCAGTATAACGCTACATACACAGACAGACCCACTGTGGATCTTTGTAAAATAAATCTGTATGAAAAGGCATCCCAGGTCTGTTTTGTCAACGGGCACAACTTTGACCCTTTTCAGGAAACTAGGCGTATGTTACGGGTCACTACTTCACAGGAGAGCCATTTGAACGTAAACTTATTTTTATTTATCAAAATTGTTTTTTGGGCAGAAATGCCTTCTATAAATACGAATAAAATTGTTAAATTATGAGCCTAGTTAGTTTAGCCACAGAAAAAGGGAGCAACCTTCCCACTAGCCATGATTGGCTGAAATGAGTGGGATGCCAAGATTTGTCTGCCATATAGCACGCTTCTGTCTATTTGAGCTGGTCAGTATGTGTAGGTAATCCTGTCTAATGCGACTTTAAAATGTTTTTTTATTTTTATTGTGTAGTAAAACTTAACAAAAGACTTCTATGTAAGTGTCCATTTCAATAGAATGTCACTGCAAAAACTGTTTCAGAGCACTCGTCTGAGTGGGACAGAGCGCAGAATACCTGATTAATTTGCCAATGCTCAACACCCGTTGAATACGGCTGGTGTCAGTAAACGTCGGCAAAAAAAGCATAATTAAATTGTTGCGAGGAGCACAGTTAGTCACCAACACTCTGGATAACATAAAAACAGCCTAACTAGTTCTGATAGAGTGAGTAAAATGGTCAGAGTTTGGGTGGGGGCTAAAGCTTAAAATGATTCTCATGGGATTGCACACGGTCAGTGTGAACCAGAGTGACTTGACACAACAACGGGCCAAGCAAGCTGTACCAACAAAACGGAAACAACACAGGACGTCTTATTTAGCGAAAGGGCTTGCAGTCTGCCGTGAAGTGTTCATCCATGTATACAGGTAAGAGTCTAGCTACAGTTTCAGATATTATACGTTTCTAATTTTGTCAAAGTTGTTTTCATTGCAAGTTAAAGCTTACTGTTAGCTAGCTAGCTAACATTCCGTTTATGGTCTGTGTGTAGTAATGTTATCTCAGAATGCCATTTCGCATTACTAGTTATAGCCTAACTAGCTAACATTGAACCTGTTTGGTTAACCTTTTAGCTAGCTATGACAATCGGTTTGTATTGCTAGTACTCTATGGATTAGGATTATGGTTAATTGTTTAGCTTGCATGTCTAAACAAAAGACTCCACTTCGCCAGATGATTACATGACCCATCAAGTTAGCCAGGTGTGACTGACGGTGATTACGGCTATCTATTGTATAATGCCAAAATATTTGTATCTGGAATTTGTCTTTCAGCATCAGTAGAACACGCCTGACTCTCCTCCAACAGTCATACAAGGAGAATGGTCTAATGCCTCCCATCAAAAAGAGAGCTGGTCCAAGCAAGCACAGGTTACAGCTGAAGCATGAGGACTTGCAGCAAGTTGTGAACTTCATCAACAACTACGCAGAGGACAATGCAATAGTATTACCAGGATGCCACCCAGGACGCAAACGTTGGAAAGCTGCTGACATCCCATGTGACAAAAGCAGTGACGTGGCGTCTCTACACGGAATCGATGACAACACTTGGTATGTAAAGCATAAACAACACGTTTTGATTATTTAATTTATCTCCAACATGATTGCCACTACTTTTATTGATCTCACAATCTTTTTTGTTGTTTCCTGTTTTACAGCGTCGGTGCTCTGGAGCCTGGTGTTGTCACCAAGGAGCGTTCGTACTCCGTCGGGAACAGGTTTCAGCTGCTGAGCAACGCTGACATCCTTCCTCCCATAGATGGTCTGCCTGTACAAGCACCACCTGGACTGGACACAGCTAGACAAACTTATCTTTTTGAGAAGATCAGGGAGTTTTGTGACTAAGAGGCTATTGTCATCACACGCCCTGCACCAAAGTCAAGGGCAGGACAGAATCGGGCTCTCCGAATATAGATTCCCTTGTTCATGCGTGGTTCGGACGTTTTCCCAGTCATCAGCACTATCTGCAGTGCCTCTATTCAAATGACTGTGATAAGAAGAAAGGCGCCGGAGAGGATGGTTGATGTTTTACGTGCTCCTAACCAACTGTGTTATCTTGTTCGTCTTTTTGCATTGTTTGTAACTTATTTTTGAAACTTATTTTGTACATAATGTTTCTGCTACCATTTCTTATGACCGAAAATAACTTCTGGACATCAAAACAGCGATTACTCACCACAAACTGGTAGAAGCTTTATCCTTTAACGAGTCCCACGAGAATGAAATACTTCTTTCCCGGGAACGGGCCCAAATCCCCGTCATTTGCATGAAGAGAAGGAAAAAAGGGGGGCGGAGGTCGGGCTGCCTTCTGAGAATTCGTAGGCGAGCGAGTAAACCCCCACTACCATCTGTTATATTGGCCAACGTGCAATCATTGGAGTAAACATTTTTATGACCTACGAGCAAGATTAAACTACCAACAGGACATTAAAAACTGTAATATCTTATGTTTCACCGAGTCGTGGCTGAACGACGGCATGAACAACATGCAGCTGGTGGGTTTTACACTGTTTCGGCAGGATAAAACAGCGGCCTCTGGTAAGACAAGGGGTGGGGTTCTATGTATATTTGTAAACAACAGCTGTTTCACAATATCTCATGAGAAGCTGTAGACCACACTATCTACCAGGAGAGTTTATCTGTATTTTTCATAGCTGTCTACATACCACCACAGACCGATGCTGGCACTAAGACCACACTCAATGAGCTGTATACCGCCATAAGCAAACAGGAAAACGCTCATCCAGAGGCAGCGCTCCTAGTGGCCGGGGACTTTAATGCAGGGAAACTTAAATCCGTTTCACCAAATTTCCACCAGCATGTTAAATGTGCAACCAGAGGAAAACAACTCTAGACCACCTATACTCCACATACAGAGACGAGTACAAAGCTCTCCCTCGCCCGACATTTGGCAAATCTGACCATAATTCTATCCTGATTCCTGGTTACAAGCAAAAATTAAAGCAGGAAGCAGCAGTGACTCAGTCAATAAAGTGGAAAGTGGTCAGATGAAGCAGATGCTAAGCTACAGGACTGGTTTGCTAGCACAGACTGGAATATGTTCTGGGTTTCTTCCAATGGCATTGAGGAGTACACCACATCAGTCACTGGCTTCATCAATAAGTGCATCGATGATGTCGTCCCCACAGTGACTATACGTACATATCCCACCCAAGAGTCATGGATTACAGGCAACATCCGCACTGAGCTAAAGGGTAGAGCTGCCCCTTTCAAGGAGTGGGACACGGAAGCTTATAAGAAATCCAGCTATGCCCTCCGACGAACCATCAAACAGGCAAAGCGTCAATACAGGACTGAGATCGAATCCTACTACACCGGCTCCGACGCTCGTCAGATGTGGCAGGGATTGCAAACTATTACAGACTACAAAGGGAAGCACAGCCGAGGGCGGCCCAGTGACACGAGCTTACCAGACGAGCTAAATTACTTCTATGCTCGCTTCAAGGCAAGTAACGCTGAAACATGCATGAGAGCATCAGCTGTTCCAGACGACTGTGTGATCACGCTCCTCGCAGCTGATGTGAGTAAGAACAGGTCAACATTCACAAGGCCGCAGGGCCAGACGGATTACCAGGGCGTGTACTCCGAGCATGCGCAGACCAACTGGCAAGTGTCTTCACTGACATTTTCAATCTCTCTCTGTCTAAGTCTGTAATACCTACATGTTTCAAGCAGACCACCATAGTCCCTGTGCCCAAGAACACTAAGGTAACCTGCCTAAATGACTACCAACCCGTAGCACTCACGTCTGTAGCCATGAAGTGCACACTATTATCCCAGAAACCCTAGACCCACTCCAATTTGCATACCACCCTAACAGGTCCACAGATGATGCGATCTCTTGCACTCCACATTTCCCTTTCCCACCTGACAAAAGGAACACCTATGTGGGAATGCTATTCATTGACTACTACACCTGAGACTTAACACCTCCCTCTGCAACTGGACTTCCTGATGGGCCACCCCAGGTGGTAAGGGTTAGTAACAACACATCTGCCACGCTGATCCTCAACACGTGGGCCCCTCGTGTGTGTGCTTTGTCCCCTCTTTTACTCCCTGTTCACTCATGACTGCACGGCCAGGGACGACTCAAGCACCATCATTAAGTTTGCCTATGACACAACCGTGGTAGGCCTGATCAACGACGAGACGGCCTATAGGGGAGGAGGTCAGGGACCTGGCCGTGTGGTGCCAGACAACAACCTCTCCCTCAACGTGATGAAGAAAAAGGAGATGATTGTGGACTACAGGAGGAGGACCGAGCACGCCCCATTCGGCATCGATGGGGCTGTAGTGGAGCAGGTCAAAAGCTTCAAGTTCCTTGGTGTCCACATCACCAACAAACTAACATGGTCAAAGCACACCTAGACAGTCATGAAGAGGGCACGACAAAACCTATTCCCCCTCAGGATACTGAAAAGATTTGGCATGGTTCCTCAGATTCTCAAAAGGTTCTATAGCTGCACCATCAAGTGCTGGTTGCATCACTGGCTGGTTTGGCAACTGCTCGGCCTCCGACCGCAAGCACTACAGAGAGTAGTGTGTACAGCCCAGTACATCACTGGGGCCAAGCTTCCTGCCATCCAGGACCTCTATACCAGGCAGTGTCAGAGGAAGGCCCTAAAAATTGTCAGACTCCAGCCACCCTAGTCATAGACTGTTCTCTCTGCTACCGGAGCGCCAAGTCGAGGTCCAAAAAGCTTCTTAACAGCTTCTACCCCCAAGCCATAAGACTCCTGAACAGCTAATCAAAAGGCTACCCAGACTCCTCTTTTACGCTGCTACTCTCTGCATAGTTACTTTAACTCTTCCTACATGTACATATTACCTCAACTAACCGGTGACATGTGACAAATAACATTAGATTTGTTTGATGTTAATAGTTAGCAATTAATACTTAAGGACATTTCTGTTCTGTTTAATTCTGTGTTTCTGTAAAGAGATGGTTTCCTGCAGTTAGTCTGGGCGTATGGTCAAGTAAATGCATTTTGCTAGAGATAGCTTGTGCTGACAATGACTTGGTGATAATTACCTAAAGTTGGCATTCTATAGACAAGATGTGGTATGTGTGTGACCCGAGATAGCCTGGAAGAGTTTAGAACAATGCCTCATTGTCTGACCATCCTGGCATCTGGGAAACTAAGCCGGATCAAAGAAGAATAACAATATCCTCTGTAGATAACCAGGTGATGAACAAGGTGGCTTATGGGAGTTGGAACCAGCCTGACTAAGCATTTTTAGGTCCTATATAACATCCGTTTTTTTTCCATTATCAGTTAAGCACTCGGCAACACGTGTGGGGTCGACGGTTTCATTATTGCAATAATTAATTGATATTAAATAAAAATGATTGTTTTTCAAGAAATTACTGTCTCTCTCAATACTGAATTTCCATGAGAGGATTCTCCTAACACACATTGCTGCTACTATTATATATATTTTTATCCTGCTGCTCAGGGACTTTACCCCTGATGGTATGCTTATAACTACCTCCTATCACTGATATTGTTCTTGTACATACTGTATATTATTTTCTTTATATTGACACTGTTTCTGATGTTGCTACTATGCAAGTAAGCATTTGGCTGTACCATTTAAACCTTCTGTAGAGACCCATCCACTTAGCAAGATGTGGCTGGGGGTTATAGCATTTATTTCACATTACCCATCAATTTAGACAAGTGTGTCTGGGTAAGCGTGATCTATACTTATAAAATATTTGATCTGGACACTTTGTTTACCTGGAATTTTTCCTTATTGTAGGCTACTACCTTCACCACTTTTAGTCTTAATCTTTACTACACTACTCTCTGTTTAGCACATGACCTCACATGTGAATCCTTAAAGAGATGGGTGTGAACAATGCTGAATGGATGTAGATAAAGGAGAGCTCTCCAGTAGGTACCAAAACTTTAAAAGGCCATTTTCTCAAAAGTGAGGTTACAAGTTTATCAAACTTCAAAGCAGAATTACTTTCTCATTGTTTCTCAAATGCAGTGGATGAGATTCCAGTTTGTAGCTTTGTGTCTCAGCTTTTATCCAATGTAAAAAACACAATTTCAAATTTTCCTCTTTGGATTATCTGGTTACTTCCAGTGTTTCGAATAAATTATTCGAAACACTGGAAGTAACCAGATAATCCAAAGAATTTAGGTAGTTAACAATGCCCCCCTCAGGCAGAATATTTTCTCATGCGAACTGTCTGCGACACGTTTACCTGTTTGCTACTCTACAATATTTTACTTATCAAGTCGAAGACAAAATTAACTGCAATACACTTGTCTCAAATATATTAGCATAACTACACAGAACCACCATAAAATGAGGCCTATTTCCGTATTAAAATGTGTCCCAGTGCAACATGCCTTGATCCGTCCCACTGGACGTGGTTTATGGAGCGCTCTTTGAAATAGATGGATTGGCTGACAACGTCTCAAATGATGCACTCGCATCAATGTGACCGGAGTACACAAGGGGGCGCCAAAAAGGCAAAAACCCCATTGGGCATTTTTTACCAATGCTAACAAAATTAGCACAAGTAATAGCGCATCTCAAGAGGCTGCTAGCTACATATGCTAATGAGATGAAAATAAACTAATTGCAAAGACAGGCAATACAGCTCATAAAGTTATACATATATAGAAGCTACTGAATGTCATGTCATTTTTGGTCATCAAATCAAATCAAATGTATTTATATAGCCCTTCGTACATCAGCTGATATCTCAAAGTGCTGTACAGAAACCCAGCCTAAGACAGCAAGCAATGCAGGTGTAGAAGCACGGTGGCTAGGAAAAACTCCCTAGAGTTTGGACATTTACAAGCGACTGAACGAGAGACATACAAATGAAAAAAGTTTTGACATGCTTGTCTGAAGGAAGAGCAGTACTGGCTCTGGAGCAGCATGTGTAGGATACAGTTGCTAGTGCAACGGACCTGCCTGCTCTGCTCAGAGAAGAGGGAAGAGGAGAAGGCTGTGGAGAATGGAGAGGAGAAAAAACGTAAGGAAATCAAGATCGTGGCAGCTGTACAAATATACCGCCAAAGACAAATTTTATGTCAATGCTAATATGCCAAAAAATTTGTACAGTTGAAGTCGGAAGTTTACATACACTTAGGTTGGAGTCATTAACTCGTTTTTCAACCACTCCCCAAATTTCTTGTTACAAACTATATTTTTGGCAAATCGGTTAGGACATCTACTTTGTGCATGACACAAGTCATTTTTCCAACAATTGTTTACAGACAGATTATTTCACTTATAATTCACTGTATCACAATTCCAGTGGGTCAGAAGTTCACATACACTAAGTTGACTGTGCCTTTAAACAGCTTGGGAAATTCCAGAAAATGATGTCATGGCTTTAGAAGCTTCTGATAGGCTAATTGACATCATTTGAGTCAATTTGAGATGTACCTGTGGGTGTATTTTAAGGCCTACCTTCAAACTCGGTGCATCTTTGCTTGACATCATGGGAAAATCCAAAGAAATCAGATAAGACCTCCACAAGTCTGGTTCATCCTTGGGAGCAATTTCCAAATGCCTGAAGGCATGTTCATCTGCACAAACAATAGTACGCAAGTATAAACACCATGGGACCATGCAGCCGTCATACCGCTCAGGAAGAAGACACGTTCTGTCTCCTAGAGATGAACGTACTTTGGTGCGAAAAGCAAAGGACCTTTTGTACCTGTTTCCTCCAGCATCTTCACAAGTATCTACAGTGCTGTGAAAAAGTATTTGCCCCCTTCCTGATTTCTTATTTTTTTGCACATTTGTCATACTTAAATGTTTCAGATCATCAAACAAATTGTAATATTACACAAAGATAACCCAAGTAAACACAAATGCAGTTAAGTGATTATTTGATTAAGGGAAAAAAGCTATCCGAACCTTCATGGCCCTGTATGAAAAAGTAATTGCCCCCTAGACCTAATAACCGGTTGTGCCACACTCAGCAGCAACAACTGCAATCAAGCGTTTGCGATAACTGGCAATGAGTCTTTCACATCGCTGTGGAGGAATTTTGGCCCACTCTTCTTTGCAGAATTGTTTTAATTCAGCCACATTGGAGGGTTTTCGAGCATGGAACCGCCTTTTTAAGGTCACGCCACAGAATCTCAATAGGATTCAAGTCCGGACTTTGACTAGGCACTCCAAAACCTTCAGTTTGTTTTTTTTAAGCCATTCAGATGTGGACTTGCTGGTGTGTTTTGGATCATTGTCCTGCTGCAGAACCCAAGTGCGCTTCAGCTTGAGGTCACGAACTGATGGCCGGACATTCTCCTTCAGGATTTTTTGGTAGAGAACAGAATTCATGGTTCCATCAATCACAGCAAGTCGTCCAGGTCCCGAAGCAGCAAAGCAGCCCCAGACCATCACACTACCACCACCATATTTGACTTTTGGTAGGATGTTCTTTTTCTGAAATGCTGTGTTACTTTTACGCCAGATGTAACGGGACGCACACCTTCTAAAAAGTTAAACTTTTGTCTTGTCAGTCCACAGAATATTTTCCCAAAAGTCTTGGGGATCATCAAGATGTTTTTTTTGCCAAAAGTGAGATGAGCCTTTGTTCTTTTTGGTCAGCAGTGGTTTTTGCCTTGGAACTCTGCCATGGATGCCATTTTTGCACAGTCTTTCTTATGGTTGACTCATGAACACTGACCTTAACTGAGGCAAGTGAGGCCTGCAGTTCTTTAGATGTTGTTGTGGGTTCTTCTGTGACCTCTTGGATGAGTCGTCGCTGCGCTCTTGGGGTAATTTTGGTAGGCCGGCCACTCCTGGGAAGGTTCACCACTGTTCCAAATTTTCTCCATTTGTGGATAATGGCTCTCACCGTGGTTCGCTGGAGTCCCAAAGCTTTAGAAATGGCTTTGTAACCCTTTCCAGACTGATAGATGTCAATTACTTTGTTTCTCATCTGTTCCTGAATTTCTTTGGATCACGGCATGATGTCTTGCTTTTTGAGATCTTTTGGCCTACTTCACTTTGTCAGACAGGTTCTATTTAAGTGATTTCTTGATTCAACAGGTCTGGCAGTAATCACGCCTGGGTGTGGCTAGTGAAATTGAACTCAGCTTTCCAAAAAATGTGATTAACCACAGTAAATTCATGATTTAACAAGGGGAGGCAATTACTTTTTCACATAGGGCCATGAAGGTTCGGATAGCTTTTTCCCTTAATAAATAAAATTATCACTTATCACTTTGCATTTTGTGTTTACTTGGGTTATCTTTGTGTAATATTTAAATTTGTTTGATGATCTGAAACATTTAAGTGTGACAAATGTGCAAAAAATATAAGAAATCAAGAAGAGGGCAAATACCTTTTCATTGCACTGTATATCCACAGTAAAACGAGTCCTATATTGACATAACCTGAAAGGTCGCTCAGCAAGGAAGAAGCCACTGCTCCAAAACCGCCATAAAAAAGCTAGACAACGGTTTGCAACTGCACATGGGGACAAAGATTGTACTTTTTGGAGAAATGTCCTCTGGTCTAATGAAACAAAAATAGAACTGTTACACGCTACAAAAGTATTTCCTCCAACGTTATAATGAAAAGGCTCCCCCCTCTGTCCCAAAACATGTTTTCTGGAGACTTGTGAGTGGAGTGCTGATGACATCGCCCACTGTATGCGTTTTCGGTAACCTGATTGTGTCCAGACTGAGGAGAAATCCGCACACAATGCATCCCTGACCAACTTCTGATGTGGTCAGCCAGATCGGAACACAATCAGACCACAAAGCGACTTTTGTGCATCTAGACCAGGCCTGGGAAATGGCCAGCCCAGGGGCCTTATGCGGCCCACAGAATCATGCTCAGATCACATAAAGAATTTGCGATAGTAAAGTTTTGAAAAAGTATTTGTTAATCAAATTAAAAGCCCAATGAATACTCTCCTTTGTGTAATGATTTAACCCCCACCGCTTGTGGGACATTTATTTTGAAGGCACGTATAAATAACAACTGCACAAGGACAGACAGTGACTGACAGGCTGACACACACGTCACAGTTAGTAGCTAGCTAGAAATTGCGCAAAAGTGAGTTTTTCAAAAAAATTCAAAGGAAAGTAGACAATGAATATAGGATGTTCCAGTAAGAGTGGACATTTTATTATTGATATATATTGAGGTATCAGAGAAAGCTGTGTGCTTAATGTGCAAAGAGAGCATCGCTGTCTTGAAAGAATACAACTTGTCCTGACACTTTCAGACGAAGCATGCAGAAAAATATAAGAATATGTCTTCTGAGCAGAGGGCAAGTGCATCCAAAGAGTTGCTTTCTCAGTTGCAAAAGAATAAATTACTTTTCACAAAACTGCATTCAGCAAACAACAGAATTGCAATAGCTAGCTATGTACTGTCCCACAAAATTGCTAAACATAGCAAGCCATTCGCTAAGGGCGAATTGATTAAATAATGTTTAATTGACTGCAGCAAGACTTTGCTCCGACAAGAAAGAGCTGTTTGAAAATGTTTCCCTGTCAAGACGAACAGTGACACGGTTTGTTGAGGACATCTTAGAGAATATGGAACAACAGTTGGAAGACAGGGTAAAGGATTTCACATATTTCTCCTTGGCCCTGGATGAGAGAAGTGATGCACGTGACAAGACGCAGTTGTTGATATTCTTACGAGGCATAACCCCAGACTTTGAAATTACAGAGGAGCTTGCTTCAATGCAGTCCATGAAGAGCACAATCGCAGGGAAACATTTATTGGAGGAGGTGTGGCAAAGCTGGGACTGAGTTTTGAAAACGTATCCAGTGTGACCACTGATGGGTGCCCAAACTTGACAGGAAAAAATTTGGCCTTTTGAAAAGGATACAAGATCATGTAGCTGAGCTGATCCCAGATCAGAAAATAATTTTCCTGCATTGCATTATTCGTCAGGAGTGCTCGGTAAATGTGTTCTGAAAATGAGCCATGTTGTAGATACAGTCACTAAAGTGGTAAACTTCACAAGAGCAAAATCTTTAAACCGCAGGCAGTTTGTCTTGCTGTTGGAAGAGATCATGCAGATCTCCCCTACCACACAAAGGTGAAATGGCTGAGTTTGAGGAAGGTGCATAAAAGGATGTGGGACCTGAAGTCAGAGATTGCTGAGTTATTGCAAATTAAAGGAAAATATGTGGATTTCCCTCAACTGCAAGATAAAGAATGGTTGGCTGATTTTTGCCTTCACTGTGGAGATCATGGCCCTCATGAATGAACTGAATTCCCAACTACAAGGGAAGGGCCTTTTTGCACATTCGATGTACAGCCTTGTCAAAGCCTTCAAGGGAAAATTGCTCCTCCTGACCCGCCAAGGAGGGGCCAACGAACTCACCCACCTTCTGACACTACTAGTCTGTTCCCTATCAGATGACCAACGGGAGAAGTATACATCGCTGATACGTGCTTTGAATGGTGAGTTTTCTCATCGTTTTTAGGATTTCAAAGTGTTGGAAAATGACATGCTGTTGGTTTCCTCTCCTTTCACCTTCAATGTGGATAACGCTCCCACTGACCTGCAACTTGAGCTTATCGATCTTCAGTCTGATGCAGTGATTGGAGAACTATTCAAAACAATGTCACTGACGAGGTTCTATGCATTTCTCGATGAACAAAACTTTCCAAAGATTAGGAGTAATGCTCAGAAGATGTTTGTACTGTTTGGGTCAACCTATGTATGTGAACAGACATTTTCAGTGATGAAATATAACAAGTCAAGGCACAGATCATCTCTTACTTACCTCTCAGCAATCCTGCGCATAGCGACATCAGAAACTATACCGGACTTCACTGCTCTAGTCAATGCCCATCAGAGACTTCACTCCTCACACTGATTGAGTAGTTTAAATGTAATGTTGAGCTCTCTTTCTTGTGTTTTTGTGCATACCCGTTAACAAGAGTTCTGTCCGTGGTGCTGAATGCACAGTGTACTTTTCCCTCCGTGTAGTTCATTGCATGTTTAATAATGAATGTAAGTGCCAAGTGTAGACAAAACCTAGGAGAGGAGAGGTAGTCTATAGGATACTGAATCTGAAGCAGCAAGAGTGATGAGAGAGCGGATACTTGCACTTTCTCTTCAGTCAGGAGTGGGACGATTTGCAGGCAGAGACAATAAATGACCACATCTTTATATTTATTTCCAGAAAATGTAGTAGGCCTAAAGTATAGCCTGATCATATTAAGTTAAATTATTTGGAAAGATTACTGCACTGTGCTTCTCCACCCATGCGGAGGGTTGTTAAGGGAAGGTATATTACTGAAAACGTTCAAAGTTTGCCAGTAAACTACCAGATTTTTGGTTTCTTTCAAGTTATGGGTGGAATTTATAAATCTATTGGCCTTTTGATTTAAGATTATCACAGGTGTCTAATTGTCCCTGGCCCTTAGTGTGTAAAATATTCAAATAAGATTGTTTTTAAAAGAACAAAAAATATATATGGCATTCCAGAGTTTTAAAACATCCTAAATATAAACTATCAACTAGGTGAATACCATTGGTGTTTCATATGAGGGTTTCAACATGAGATATCCTTTTTTTTCAACACACTTTTATTTATGTAAATTTGTCTTTTTTGTAAATGTTTTGGCGCCAAACTGGTGGTAGTTGTGAAAAAAGTAAATAGTATGAAAGTTGAAAGTAAATAGTTGGAGTTCATGGAAAATTATTCCATTGTTTATTAGGGGAAAAAAATCATTAATTAGGCATTTTTTTTCTTAAATCACATGGTCTATCCACTAGAAACGAATAGACGATATGGACACAGATATAAAAATGAATACTATATATCTGGAAAAAAAAGTTATTAAAGTATAAATTACCAAAGTTAACAGATTGCCAGAAATGACCTAGGTATTTGAACCCAGGTGGGGTGTGTTTATGTTTTCTGTTCTGTGGGAGGCTGGGAGAGCAGATGTAGGCCTACAGACAGTGACAAACCTGTGTTTCTGCGTGTGTGTACACTCTGCAGGTGTGAGAGCCGCCAGCACTGGGACAGTCCATCCGTGTGTCAGTCTGTGCAGGTGTGTGTCAGTCGACTGGCACAGCTCGGAATGCAAAGATGCTGTTCTCCCTGGGGATGCTGATGCTGTCCGCCACACAGATCTACACCATCTTTACCGTGCAGCTCTTTGCCTTCCTCAACCTGCTGCCCGTCGAGGCCGACATCTCTGCCGTGAGTCCCGCAGACTGAGAGACGGACGGGCGCGTGGGTGGGTGGGCGGGCAGGCATGCATGCAGGAAGGCAGATAGACGGACAGATACACAGACAGACAGACGTGGTCTACAGACATTCAGACAGACTGACTGACTGACTCACTGGTTTACAGAAAACATATTTTGTCTCTGTGCTTGGAACTTCTAGTTATTAACACCACCAAGTAGTTCATGATACGATTTGTATTCTTATTTCTCTTTCAGTACACATTTGACAACAAAACGGGAAACTTTGATGACCTGCCTGCACGGTTTGGGTACCGGTTGCCCAGCGATGGACTCAAGGTGGGTACAACAATGGTCCATATGTTGACTGTTTACATACCCAGTCATTTCACTGCCATTGACACAAGTTAAAGTATAACCATCATCAGAATATGAACGATAAGCATGGAATCCAATTTTCGTTGCCATTTTTTCTTGAGATAGTTTTTCTGAGATGGGCATTCTAATGTAAAACTAAAAATGTGTAACAGAGTGAATTGATTATCAAAAATGATCACTAATGCATATACACTGAGTGTACAAAACATTAGGAACTCCTTCCTAATATTGAGTTTAGGGCTGACCTCAATTAGTCGACTGGTCGATTGTTTGGTCATTAGGCTGTTGGTCGACTGAGATTGTTTTAGTCGAACAATAACAAATATATATGTTTTAGTAGAGCAATAACAAATAAATATATATATATAAAACAATCTCGGTCGACCAACTGCTTAATGACCAAACAATCGACCAGTCAACTAATATACAGTACCAGTCAAAAGTTTGGACACACCTACTCATTCAAGGGTTTTTCTTTATTTTACTATTTTCTACATTGTAGAATAATAGTGAAAACATCAAACTATGAAATAACACACATGGAATCATGTAGTAACCAAAAAAGTGTTAAACACCCCTTTTATATTTTTTTGGTAAACAGAATGGCAACCGTATGTTTTTCATGTTATGTTCCTCATTCTAATCGAGTGGCATCCTCTGACTTCCACTCTTCTTAAATATAGACTGAACATCGAAACCAGCGTTTCCTGTGGAAAGTTTATGATGCGACACATGCCCATACAAACCAAGCAAAACTGGTCAAGCCAACCAAAACCAAGCCAAATTGAAGAAGCAAAACTGGTATTAGACTAGGCCCTGTTTACTTTGGGGTAGCCTAATCACTGATCTAAAAGAATAGATTGCTGTAGGTTATGCGTTGGAACCCCTGATTTCTCCTATCCAGTCATGTCAGATCTGTGACTAGTCCATGCTCTGGATGCAGGAAGGGGAGTGGCCTGGGAAAGTGGAGGGTGGTAGCTGAATTCGGCCTGTGTCTTTGGAGTGGGGCTGTGGCTATGTACACGTCTTTCCCGTGCGAAACATGGAGGGAGCTGAGGGTGAGGTTTTGACAAAGACTGGGAGCTAAGCTGGACCTAAACGGACTGACTGACTATCTCTGTGTTCTCATAGTCATCCAGCCGAATACTCCTTGCGAAAGTATTCGGCCCCCTTGAACTTTGCGACCTTTTGCCACATTTCAGGCTTCAAACATAAAGATATAAAACTGTATTTTTTTGTGAAGAATCAACAACAAGTGGGACACAATCGTGAAGTGGAACGACATTTATTGGATATTTCAAACTTTTTTAACAAATCAAAAACTGAAAAATTGGGCGTGCAAAATTATTCAGCCCCCTTAAGTTAATAATTTGTAGCGCCACCTTTTGCTGCGATTACAGCTGTAAGTCACTTGGGGTATGTCTCTATCCGTTTTGCACATCGAGAGACTGACATTTTTTCCCATTCCTCCTTGCAAAACAGCTCGAGCTCAGTGAGGTTGGATGGAGCGCATTTGTGAACAGCAGTTTTCAGTTCTTTCCACAGATTCTCGATTGGATTTGACTTGGCCATTCTAACACCTGGATATGTTTATTTTTGAACCATTCCATTGTAGATTTTGCTTTATGTTTTGGATCATTGTCTTGTTGGAAGACAAATCTCCGTCCCAGTCTCAGGTCTTTTGCAGACTCCATCAGGTTTTCTTCCAGAATGGTCCTGTATTTGGCTCCATCCATCTTCCCATCAATTTTAACCATCTTCCCTGTCCCTGCTGAAGAAAAGCAGGCCCAAACCATGTTGCTGCCACCACCATGTTTGACAGTGGGGATGGTGTGTTCAGCTGTGTTGCTTTTACGCCAAGCATAACGTTTTGCATTGTTGCCAAAAAGGTCAATTTTGGTTTCATCTGACCAGAGCACCTTCTTCCACATGTTTGGTGTGTCTCCCAGGTGGCTTGTGGCAAACTTTAAACAACACTTTTTATGGATATCTTTAAGAAATGGCTTTCTTCTTGCCACTCTTCCATAAAGGCCAGATTTGTGCAATATACGACTGATTGTTGTCCTATGGACAGAGTCTCCCACCTCAGCTGTAGATCTCTGCAGTTCATCCAGTGTGATCATGGGCCTCTTGGCTGCATCTATGATCAGTCTTCTCTTTGTATGAGCTGAAAGTTTAGAGGGACAGCCAGGTCTTGGTAGATTTGCAGTGGTCTGATACTCCTTCCATTTCAATATTATCGCTTGCACAGTGCTCCTTGGGATGTTTAAAGCTTGGGAAATATTTTTGTATCCAAATCCGGCTTTAAACTTCTTCACAACAGTATCTCGGACCTGCCTGGTGTGTTCCTTGTTCTTCATGATGCTCTCTGCGCTTTTAACGGACCTCTGAGACTATCACAGTGCAGGTGCATTTATACGGAGACTTGATTACACACAGGTGGATTGTATTTATCATCATTAGTCATTTAGGTCAACATTGGATCATTCAGAGATCCTCACTGAACTTCTGGAGAGAGTTTGCTGCACTGAAAGTAAAGGGGCAGAATAATTTTGCACGCCCAATTTTTCAGTTTTTGATTTGTTAAAAAAGTTTGAAATATCCAATAAATGTCGTTCCACTTCATGATTGTGTCCCACTTGTTGTTGATTCTTCACAAAAAAATACAGTTTTATATCTTTATGTTTGAAGCCTGAAATGTGGCAAAAGGTCGCAAAGTTCAAGGGGGCCGAATACTTTCGCAAGGCACTGTACATAATGACAGATCTCTTTAATGGTGAACTAATGCCCATTGCTCCTGACTATTTTAGGTGGTCTCTGCTTTTCTAAAAACTCGTCAAATAACTTATAAACAAAGTCGTTTTGAATAATTCTGTGCTGGTTTGAGCAAAATCATGCTGACCGATTTCCTGTCCACAGATCTACTGCCAAAATCTATACAACCAATCCATGGGGACAAGTTACACATTCCTGTAACATTACCTGTGCTTTAGTCAGTGTGTGGGTATTTTCATCCCTTGTTGTTTTCCGAGCCAGTGCTTGCATTTACAAAAGGACATTTTTTGGTAGCCTACTTAGAGACTGAACCCCATGCACTCAGATTCTGGTCTGGAGCATGACTTACATTTCAGCACAGCCCAGTAGCTGCTATCTATGCCACTGTGTTAGAGCATTGGTGCTGGCACTCCCAGGATATGTCCCAAATGACACCCTATTCCCTATATAGTGCACGCTTTTGACCAGTGCCCATAAGGCTCTGGTCTAAAGTAGTGCACTACATAGGAGAAACAGCCATTTCCTCACAGCAGAGCAGAGAGAGGCCTGAATCCAGATACACTATATATCCAGAAGTATTAGAGGATTTGGCCATTTCTGCCACACCCGTTGCTGACAGTTGTCTAAAATCGAGCACACAGCTATGCAATTTCATGGACAAAGATTGGCAGTAGAATGGCCTTACTGAAGAGCTCAGTGACAGTGAGAGCAGAGAGAGGCCTGAATCCAGATACACTATATATCCAGAAGTATTAGAGGATTTGGCCATTTCTGCCACACCCGTTGCTGAAAGTTGTCTAAAATCGAGCACACAGTCACATGCGCCAAATACAGCAGGTGTAGTAGACCTTACCGTGAAATGCTTACTTACATGCCCCTAAGCAACAATGCAGTTCAAGAAATAGAGTTAAGAAAATATTTACTAAATAAACTAAAGTAAAAAATTAAATAAAAATTACAATAAAATTTTTATAACAATAATGAGGCTATATGTCACGTTCGTTGTATGGATGAGACCAAGGCGCAGCGTGATGTGAATACATCTTCTATTTTAATGAAACAAAGAACACTTCAACAAATTTACAAAACAACAAAACAAACGTGACAGCTATATAGAATAAGTGCAGACACAGGCAACTAATACATAGACAATCACCCACGAATTACCCAAGGAATATGGCTGCCTAAATATGGTTCCCAATCAGAGACAACGATAAACAGCTGCCTCTAATTGAGAACCAATCCAGGCAACCATAGACATACAAAACACCTAGACTAGTGAACAACCCCATAAACATACAAAAACCCTAGACAGGACAAAAACACAACAAACCACCCCATGTCACACCCTGACCTAACCAAAATAATAAAGAAAACAAAGTAACAAAGTAACTAAATAACTAAGGTCAGGGCGTGACACTATATTCAGGGGGGTGCCGGTACCGAGTCAATGTGCAGGCGTACAGGTTAGTTGAGGTAATTTGTAGATGTAGGTAGGGGTAAAGTGACTATGCATAGATAATAAACAGCGAGTGGCAGCAGTGTAAAAACAAAGGTGGGGGGTGTTCACTGTTAACAGTCCGGGTGGCCATTTGATTAATTGTTCAGCAGTCATATAGTTTGGGGGTAGAAGCTGTTAAGGAGCCTTTTGGACCTAGACTTGGCGCTCCAGTACCGCTTGCCGTGCGGTAGCAGACTGTTCTCTCTATGACTTGTGTGACTGGAGTCTTTTACAATTTTTTGGGGCCTTCCTCTGACACAGCCTACTATATAGGTCCTGGCTGGCAGGAACCTTGGCCCCAGTGATGTATTGGGCCGTACACACTACCCTCTGCAGCACATTACGGTCGGATGCCGAGCAGTTGCCATACCAGGCGGTGATCAATCAATCAATCAAATTTATTTTATATAGCCCTTCGTACATCAGCTGATATCTCAAAGTGCTGTACAGAAACCCAGCCTAAAACCCCAAACAGCAAGAAATGCAGGTGAAGAAGCACGGTGGCTAGGAAAAACTCCCTAGAAAGGCCAAAACCTAGGAAGAAACCTAGAGAGGAACCAGGCTATGTGGGGTGGCCAGTCCTCTTCTGGCTGTGCCGGGTGGAGATTATAACAAAACATGGTCAAGATGTTCAAATGTTCATAAATGACCAGCATGGTCGAATAATAATAAGGCAGAATAGTTGAAACTGGAGCAGCAGCACAGTCAGGTGGACTGGGGACAGCAAGGAGTCATCATGTCAGGTATTCCTGGGGCATGGTCCTAGGGCTCAGGTCCTCCGAGAGAGAGAAAGAAAGAGAGAATTAGAGAGAGCATATGTGGGATGGCCAGTCCTCTTCTGGCTGTGCCGGGTGGAGATTATAACAGAACATGGCCAAGATGTTCAAATGTTCATAAATGATCAGCATGGTCGAATAATAATAAGGCAGAACAGTTGAAACTGGAGCAGCAGCACAGCCAGGTGGACTGGGGACAGCAAGGAGTCATCATGTCAGGTAGTCCTGGGGCATGGTCCTAGGGCTCAGGTCCTCCGAGAGAGAGAAAGAGAGAAGGAGAGAATTAGAGAACGCACACTTAGATTCACACAGGACACCGAATAGGACAGGAGAAGTACTCCAGATATAACAAACTGACCCTAGCCCCCCGACACATAAACTACTGCAGCATAAATACTGGAGGCTGAGACAGGAGGGGTCAGGAGACACTGTGAGCAGCGGTGATGCTCTCAATGGTGCAGGATCTGGGGATCCATGCCAAATCTTTTCAGTCTCCTTGGGGGGCAAAGGTGTTATCGTGCCCTCTTCACAACTGTCTTGGTGTGTTTGGACTAGAGGTCGACCGATTATGATTTTTCAACGGCAATACCGATACCGATTATTGGAGGCCCAAAAAAAGCCGATACCGATTAATCGGTCGATTTTCTAAATGTTTTATTTATTTGTAATAATGACAATTACAACAACATTGAATGAACACTTATTTTAACTTAATATAATACATCAATAAAATCAATTTAGCCTCAAATAAATAATGCAAAAACAAAGTGTTGGAGAAGAAGGTAAAAGTGCAATATGTGCCATGTAAGAAAGCTAACGTTTAAGTTCCTTGCTCAGAACATGGTTCCTTTTTAAAATGAGTCTTCAATATTCCCAGGTAAGAAGTTTTAGGTTGTAGTTATTATAGGAATTATAGGACTATTTCTCTCTATACCATTTGTATTTCATATACCTTTGACTATTGGATGTTCTTATAGGCACTTTAGTATTGCCAGTGTAACAGTATAGCTTCCATCCCTCTCCTCGCACCTACCTGGGCTTGAACCAGGAACACATCGACAACAGCCATCCTCGAAGCATCGTTACCCATGCAGAGCAAAGGGAATAACTACTCCAAGTCTCAGAGCGAGTGACGTTTGAAACGCTATTAGCGTGCACCCCGCTAACTAGCTAGCCATTTCACATCGGTTACACCAGCCTAATCTCGGGAGTTGATAGGCTTGAAGTCATAACCAGCGCAATGCTTGAAGCACAACAAAAGAGCTGCTGGCAAAACGCACGAAAGTGCTGTTTGAATGAATGCTTACGAGCCTGCTGGTGTCTACCATCGCTCAGTCAGACTGCTCAATCAAATCATAGACTTAATTATAACATAGTAACACACAAAAATACGAGCCTTAGATCATTAATATGGTCGAATCCGGAAACTATCATCTCGAAAACAAGACGTTTATTCTTTCAGTGAAATACAGAACCGTTCCCTAACGGGTGGCATCCATAAGTCTAAATATTCCTGTTACATTGCACAACCTTCAATGTTATGTCATAACTACGTAAAATAGGCGGCCCAAACTGTTGCATATACCCTGACTCTGCGTGCAATGAACGCAAGAGAAGTGACACAATTTCACCTGGTTAAAATTGCCTGCTAACCTGGATTTCTTTTAGCTAAATATGCAGGTTTAAAAATATATACTTCTGTGTATTGATTTCAAGAAATGCATTGATGTTTATGGTTAGATACACATTGGAGCAAGGACAGTCCTTTTTCGCGAATCGATTAATGCAACGCAGGACACGCTAGATAAACTAGTAATATCATCAACCATGTGTAGTTAACTAGTGATTATGATTGATTGATTGATTGTTTTTATAAGATAAGTTTAATGCTAGCTAGCAACTTACCTTGGCTTACTGTATTCGCGGCAGGCTCCTCGTGGAGTGCAATGAGAGGCAGGTGGTTAGAGCGTTGGACTAGTTAACTGTAAGGTTGCAAGATTGAATCCCCGAGCTGACAATGTAAAAATCTGTCATTCTGCCCCTGAACAAGGCAGTTAACCCAAGTTAACTGACTTGCCTAGTTAAATAAAGATGAAATAAAAACTAAAAAAATTGCCAAATCGGTGTCCAAAAATACCAATTTCTGATTGTTATGAAAAATGGAAATCGACCCCAAATTAATCAGCCATCCCGATTAATCGGTCGACCTCTAGTTTGGACCATGATAGTTTGTTGGTGATGTGGACACCAAGGAATATGAAACTCTCGACCCATTCCACTACAGCTTCGTCAATGTTAATGGGGGCCTGTACGGCCATCCTTTTCCTGTAGTCCACGATCAACTCCTTTGTCTTGCTCACATTGAGGGAGAGGTTGTTTACCTGGCACCACACTGCCAGGTCTCTGACCTCCTCCCTATAGGCTGTCTCGTCGTTGTCGGTGATCAGACCTACCACTGTTGTATCGTCAACAAACCTAATGATGGTGTTGGAGTCGTGCTTGGCCACGCAGTTGTGGGTGAACCGGGAGTACAGGAGGGGATTAAGCACGCACTCCTGAGGGGCCACATTGTTGAGGATCAGCGTGGCAGATGTGTTGTTGCCAAACCTTACCACTTGGGGGTGGCCCGTAAGGAAGTCCAAGATCCAGCTGCAGAGGGAGGTGTTTAGTCCCAGGGTCCTTAGCTTAGTGATGAGCTTTGTGGGCACTATGGTGTTGAATGCTGAGCTGTAGTCAGTGAACAGCATTCTCACATAGGTGTTCCTTTTATCCAGGTGGGAAAGGGCAGTGTGGAGTGCAATTGAGATTGCATCATCTGTGGATCTGTTGGGGTATGCGAATTGGAGTGGGTCTAGAGTTTCTGGCATGATGGTGTTGATGTGAGCCATGGCCAGCCTGTCAAAGCACTTCATGGTTACCAACGTGAGTGCTACTGGGCGGTAGTCATTTAGGCAGATTACCTTCACATTATTGGGCACAGGGACTATGGTGGTCTGCTTGAAACGTGGGTATTACAGACTCTGTCAGGGAGAGGTTGAAAATGTCAGGGAAGACAGTTGCCAGTTGGTCCGCACATGCTCTGAGTACACGCCCTGGTAATCCGGCTGGCCCCGCAGCCTTGTGAATGTTGGCCTCTTTAAAGGTCTTGCTCACATCGGCTACGGAGAGAGTGATCACACAGTCGTCCGGAACAACTGGTGCTCTCATCCATACTTCAATGTTGCTTGCTTGCCGAAACAGGCATAGAATGAATTTAGCTCGTCTTGTGGCTTGTGTCACTGGGAAGCTTGCGGCTGGGTTTCCCTTTGTAGTCTGTAATAGTTTTCAAGCCCTGTCGCATCCAAAGAGCATCAGAGCCGGTGTAGTAGGATTCAATCTTAGTCCTGTATTGACGCTTTGCCTGTTTTTATGGTTTGTTTGAGGGCATAGCAGGATTTCTTATAAGCGTCCCGCTCCTTGAAAACGGCAGCTCTAGCCTTTAGCGCGGTGCGGATGTTGATTGTAATCCATGGCTTCTGGTTGGGATATGTCACTGTGGGGACGACGTCGTCAATGCACGTGTTGATGAAGCAGGTGACTGAGGTGTTATACTCCTCAATGCCATTGGATGAATCACGGAACATATTCCAGTAGGTGTTAGCAAATCAGTCCTGTAGCGTAGCATCCGCATCAACTGACCACTACCGTATTGAGCGAGTCACTGGTGCTTGCTGCTTTAGTTTTTGCTTGTAAGCAGGAATCAAGAGGATAGAATTATAGTCAGATTTGCCAAATGGAGGGCGAGGGAGAGCTTCGTATGCGTCTCTGTGTGTGGATTAAAGGTGGTCTAGGTTTTATTTCTCCTCTGGTTGCACATGTGACATGCTGATGGAAATTAGGTAAAACTGATTTAAGTTTACCTGCATTAAAGTCTCTGGCCACTAGGAGCGCCGCTTCTGGATGAGCATTTTCTTGATTGCTTATGACTTTATAGCTTGTTGTATGCGGTCTTAGTGCCAGCAGCAGTTTGTGGTGGTAAATAGACAGCAACGAATAATATAGTTTAGAACTCTCTTGGTAAATAGTGTGGTATACAGCTTATCATGACGTACACTACCTCAGGCGAGCAATACCTCGAGACCTCCTTAATATTAGACATCACACACCAGCTGTTATTGACAAATAGACAAGACAGCAGCACCCCTCATCTTACCAGACATAGCTGTTCTGTCCTGCCGATTCACAGAAAACCCAGCTAACTGTATATTATCCGTGTCGTAGTTCAGCCACGACTTAGGATAGTCTCGACCATAGATCATCGAGTTTGTTTTCCAGTGATTGCACTTTGGCCAATAGAACCCATAGTAAAGGCGATTTACTTACTCGCTTACGAATCCTAACAAGGCACCCCGACCTACTCCTTTGGTATCTCTACCTTTTCTTCACGGTAATGATAGGGAGTGGGCCTGTTCTCCGGAAGCAGTACATCCTTCGTGTCGGACTCGTTAAAGTAAAAATGTAGTTAAGTTCAAGGTGAGTAATCGCTGTTATGATGTCCAGAAGCTCTTTTTGGTCATAAGAGCCAGTAGCAGCAACTTTATGTATAAAATAAAAAGTTACAAAAATGTGAAAATAGCACAGAAAATAGCACAGTAGGCTTCCCCTCCTGCCCCATTATTATTAACAAGTCACTTCATCAAATTTCTGCCCTGCTAGAGCTGCACGGGTCAACTGTAAGTGCTGTTATTGTGAAGTGGAAACGTCTAGGAGCAACAACGGCTCAGCCGCAAAGTGGAATGCCACACAAGCTCACAGAACGGGACCGCCGAGTGGTGAAGCGCGTAGTGCGTAAAAATTATCTGTCCCCGGTTGCAACACTTACTTCCGTGTTCCAAACTACCTCTGGAAGCAACGTCAGCACAAGAACTGTTCGTCGGGAGCTTCATGGCCCGAGCAAGCCAAAGATCACCATGCTCAATGCCAAGCGTCGGCTGGAGTGGTGTAAAGCTCACCGCCATTTGACTCTGGAGTAGAGGTCGACCGATTAATCGGAATGGCAGATTAACAAGTTTTCATAACAATCGGAAATCTGTATTTTTGGGCACCGATTTTGCCGATTTTAATTTTTTTAAATTCTTCTTCTTCTTTTTTTATACCTTTTTATTTAACTAGGCAAGTCAGTTAAGAACACATTCTTATTTTCAATGTCCTAGGAACGGTGGATAAACTGCCTTGTTCAGGGGCAGAACGACATATTGTCAGCTCGGGGATTCAATCTTGCAACCTTACAGTTAACTAGTCCAACGCTCTAACCACCTGCCTCTCATTGCACGCCACGAGGAGCCTGCCTGCCACGAGGAGCCTGCCTCACTCTGACTCTCGATTCATTTGTTTTAATCTTAACACAGCACATGCTGGAGGCAAATGAATTATTCCTGTGTTTTCTTCTGTCGATACCAGGGAAAATCTGTGTTATGCTCTGCATTTGTGACATTTCCCACTTGGATTAGGTAGAGATATGTGAAGAAAGAAGGATATTTGAAATAATTTGAAATCTTAATCTGTGCTCGATTAAACTTGCCTGGTTTAATAGAACAATAGAATAGTCCCAATCTTGCATTCCAGGTAGGCTAGAGCAAACACTCAAAGTATTTGAAAGATTTCAAATAGTATTTGAACCGAAGTCTGATTAGGTATCACGACCACCGTGCAATGCCGCAGTGCAGGAGGAAGATGACTTTATTGTCCAATGTTCATGAATGGCCAAGAGATATTAGTATTTTGCTGTATCCCAAACCCTTCGAAAGACACACAGTTTGGTGAGGGTGTACAGTAGCAGAGGGCAGCCATACTACAGCACCCCTGGAGGAGGAGCAGGAGGAGGTGGTGGTTTAGGAGAGGGGTAAAGGCTTAATCGGTGGCATGATCTAGTCATGCTCTCCTCTAGAGTGGAAAGTCACTGAACACTGAATCACTATGCTAAAGCGAAAACCCACCTCCGGAATTGAAATGGTTCCTCTTCTAGGTCTAAATGTTTAGGGAATGATTCACCAACATTGGCCCCGGATTCAAAATCTGGAACTAACAGTTGGTTGTTGAACTTGAAGGTGTTTTATTGAATTCCTCCTCAATTATACAATGCTCTGTACGGTTGTGGTTAGGGATTTCCCTCTGAGTTTCTTTGTGGGTCCATTGCCAACAGGGGGAGCTATTGTAGCTTGTTTTGAACCATGTGAAAATGTGAGACAGTGGCATTGTCTTTGTGGAAGGTATCCAGGGATTCCTTTTGAAAACAGGAGTCCAGATAAAGTAGATAACAGCTTCCAGTGCCAGTTCTTCACCATCTCTTTGTATGAAATCAAGAATGTAACAACAAAAGCTTTTGGAGTTTCTATCCATCCTATTGAAAAGCGATGGTATGTTTTATACATTTTACTGTTTCATTTTCCATTCCTGTCATTTGGAGAGAATGGCAGCTTGCAATAGGTGTGTAGGTACCATTTAGACGTGCACACACACACACACACACACACACACACACACACACACACACACACACACACACACACAGACACAGACACAGGTCTTTCTAATGTTCCTCCTCTTGAGGGACACCTACCAGTCTCAGCATTGTGTGCGTGTCAACGTGTACTGTGTTCACACAAAAACAAAAAGGGCTGACGATCCGGAAAGGCTAGGTCCTTTTTGAAGCGCTCTGTACTGGCACTGCTCCAGAGAGCGAACTCTAGCTCCTCCACTAAAATGAACTCATCACTTTCACAGCTGACTGTAGCTGCCGAGTCATGGGCCCACCCCGACCAAATCCCGCAGCAATTTACACCTTGTTTGTGTCCTGAATGGCACCCAATTGCCTACATAGTGCACTACTTTTAACCAGGCCCCATAGGGCAAAATTATTTTTTTGTTGTGAACTATAAAGGGAATATGGTGCCATTTGGGACATAGGCTTCATCTTTATCTCTGACTAGCCTACCACCCCTGACTACAATCTGACTACCATCTGCACCTGATAGGATATGAAGACGCATTACACTGGATTTAATAGTGCAAGGAAATGGGACAAATATGATAAAATCAACATATCCCCACATAACACGGTTATCATTTAATCTGGAGCTAATGAATTATGTCAGCTCTATTTATGACATTTCTGTCTGCAATGTTATGAACGTTTCACTCACTCGGGACACCTCTCCCTACATGGAAACACTTGAACAGAACATCAGTCATTGGACAACAGCAGGCCCTCAAATTCAGGAAGTATGCTTGTGATTGGAAAGTGTCTCTGTCATTCTCAGCTGGCCTGCGGGTGATTGGCTTCGGCCTTGGGCCTTCCCCTTTGGCTATGTTCTGACAGGCCGAGTCATGCCCGAGGCGGGTCCCAGACTCCCAGAGCTGTAGGACCTGCTAGGTTTCATTGATGCAGTGCTCTGTGTGGACTCCACAGTCCATGTTGGCACCGTTATTCTGTTGAAAATAGCATTCTGACACAAGTACTTTAGGTGCCAATATGGTTAGCTATCTCAAACAGTACCAGCCAAACTCTGAGCGGTCTCTGGCTTTTGGGCTGATCCTACACTCTCTGTCTTTCTCTTTTGCTCTCTCTCGCTCTCTCTCCTCTCTGTCTCTCCTGTCCTGCAGCACAGGACATCTTAGGCAACCAGAAGAATTCAATGCCAAGATATGATCTCTTGTTTGGGTTTGTTTCATCTGTGGATTTTACCGTGTATTTGATCAGTCTTAGGGAACCATTTGGAACTTAGATATCTCGTGCACTACTTTTGAACCTGTGGGCCCTGGTCAAAAGTAATGCACTAAATAAGGAATTGGGTGCCATTTGGAACATTACCTTACTACTCTCGTGGCAAGGGAGGGTTTGAATAAAGCATTATGTTTCTTAATTTAAACATAATTCTGGCTCCGTGCTGTTATTGCTGTAGAAAGTAGCCATTTTGAATTGTTTAGCCTATTTCTAAATTCTTATTTCTGTGCTCTTTGTTCAGTGTCTCACTAGCCTGCATATTCACCATTTCTCTCTAGATTCCAATGGATTTAATTTTTAGATATTTGACCTTCCAGTGGATTTTTATTTAGGTTCCAGTTTCTGCTGAGGAGAGCCAACTATGAATATGCACACCACCACACCTCCTCTGTTTGTGGTGATGATTCTAAACTTGACCTGTTTTGTGGGTGTTGTTCAATTGAGTGATAGTCACATAACTGATGCTCTAACTGTGCTGTGATGTCACACCCACAGGGCTTTCTGATTGGTGCACGGCCCCAAAATGCCTGCGAACCCATTGACCCGCCCCCTATTCGGGACAACCTCACTGGTGCCTTCATCGTGCTCATCAAGCGCTTCGACTGCAACTTTGACATCAAGGTAGGGTGCATCGCAATCACACAAACCTCCCCATGTGGTATATAATTTGTTGCCCCGAAGTTGCTAACTACGTACACAAGATAAGACATTTTGGCATCCGTCAAATGGTTAGGGTAATCTGATCCTAGATCTGTGGTTAAAGGTAGTTCCTACCTAAAGGCTCCCTTATGGTCTATAATGAAGTTGCCTGTAATTAAAAAATATATATATATTTTATTGAACCTTTATTTACTAAGCAAGTAAGTTAAGAACAAATTCTTATTTACAATGACGGCCTACCCCGGCCAAACCAGGACGATTGTGCGCTGCCCTATGGGACACCCTATCACAGCCGGATGTGATGCATCCTGGAATCGAACCAGGGACTCTCTTGCACTGAGATGCAGTGCTTTAGACCGCTGCGCCACTCGGGAGCCCTGAGTACTGATCCAAAGTCAGTTTCCTTTTTTACCTCCTGATGGAAATGGTTAGGGATGGGATTGGGAAAGCTGATCCTAGATCTATACTTAGGCACAACTTCTACCTCGAGCCCTTCTTACATGCAGCACCAGTACACAGGAAATAGCTGTTGCCCAGTCAGGACTTCCTGTGCTGGCACTAAACCATATCTCCCTCTTTCCAATCCCCCCTTCCCTCCCTTCGCTCATCCGGGTAGCCTAGTGGTTAGAGAGTTGGACTAGTAACCGGAAGGTTGCAAGTTCAAACCCCCGAGCTGACAAGGTACAAATCTGTCGTTCTGCCCCTGAACAGGCAGTTAACCCACTGTTCCTAGGCCGTCATTGAAAATAAGAATTTGTTCTTAACTGACTTGCCTAGTTAAATAAAGGTAAAATAAATAAAAAATCCCCTGCTTCTCTGGTTCGTCTACTGATGTGGTGCATTAACTGGGTGCCCTCAGCAGCTCGCTGCAGAAATGCAAAAGCATTGTTGTCGTTTTAACATGGTATGGAAAATACACCTTTACCTTGCGCCAACATCACAACCAAAGAGAGAGGAGGGCATGGTTCTTTCCCTTTATTAAGAAGGGGGAAAGCATAATTTGTTATTACCGAGTTACAACATTTTATGCATGGCAAATCCACGAAGACTTGAGTGTAGCGGGATATTAGGCCTATGTTCTTCTTCTCAGCAACAAAGGAGCCATTTTGTTTTTACGGTGCGGCACTCCGAAACGTCTCGACTCTAATGTGTCTGTCTGCGGAAAGTGTATGTGTGTGGCGTGCTCAAAGTCGAGAGGAGGAGTTGTTTTCCTAATAAATCCCAGGAGCTGTGGAGAGCACCACTCGATCCATCCAACCTTGAAGTGAGGCCGTGTGCAGCAAACAGGAGTAGAGAGAGGAAGTTAGGAATGGAGAAAGAGGGGGAAGTGGAAGGATACAAGGAGAGGGACAGTGCATTCGGAAAGTATTCAGACCCCTGGACTTTTCCACATTTTTTTACGTCACAGCCTTTTTCTAAAATGGATTAAATTGTTTTTTTCCCCTCATCAATCTACACACAATACCCCATAATCAGAGTTGGGGAGTAACGGATTACAAAAAAACGGTAACTATCTGTAAACAGATTACAGATACTTTTGAAAAACTAGATGATTACTTCGAGGATTACTTTTAATCCAAGCCTATGGAATTAAAGGGGGGCTTTTATTGCTCAATCTAATTAATTCTGATAAAAATTAATAAATCCATAGGTTTAATGGACACGCTTAAACTTGTATACTTTTGATAGACATGAAGGGGCAATCTGTAGTTGCTACATCAATTTTGGGATTTATACACTTTATTTATATATACATATCTCCATGGATTCTTGAAGAATAGTTTAACTGTCACACTCCATGAGAACCCAAAATATAAGCTTGTTTTACAGAAATAACAAACAATTATTTTTATATAATGGATGGTCTGTCCTTGCATCCATAGCTCTGTCTATTTATCTGAGAGTGGTTCATTTCTCCAGGCCCATCCCTCAGCTTTTTACCAAAACAGAGGCCTGGCGACCATTTTGTTATTGTTTCATCTGTGGATTTACCCTTTAAACAGCTGCATATTATCAAGACATCAAAGTGTCACCAACAAAAAGGCAACAATAGGCCTTTAGCAAATGCAGCATATGGCATTCATTTTTCACATGTAAATCACACTTTTCAGTAGTGCTCAAAGAATGCCATTGCTTGAGCTCCTAATTTATTTTTCAACTCCAATCAATGAGTCCAATCAGTCCTCCTCCATGAGAACAAAATCATAAACAACAGAGTAGGGCTGGATAATAAAGTCCTTAGCTTTGGGGTCATGCTCGGGTAAAACAATTTGGCTAATCTATACTTCCATATTTCCAAGTGGGGTATAACATTTATTGGAATGACTGGAATTCTGATAGGCTTTGGTTTTTTAATGTAAAGATATAATTTAATCGTATTATTATATGTAGTAGAAAGCGATGGGTTAGAGGAAGCCTACATATCCAGCCCATAAAGTCAAATTTAACATCCATATATGGCCAGCTATGTAAACTTTAACATTGATTTATCCTGCAATAGATTTGCAAAATTTTCTAAAACCTGTGTTTGCTTTGTCATTAAGGGGTATTGTATGTAGATTCATGAGAGAAAAAAACTATTTAATCCATCTTAGAATAAGACTGTAACGTAACAACGTGTGGAAAAAGTCGAGGGGTATGAATACTTTCCGAATGCACTATAAATGAGTGAAGAGTCTAGGCTAATGATAGAAGTATATATGGATTGATGGAGGGAAGAGGTGGAAGTGGGGGAGGGGGTATGAGATGTAAGGAGTAATGGATTCTATGATAGATGTCAAGAGAGATGGAAGAGAGTGAGTGGGAGAGAATGAAAGCTAGAGCGAGATTAATTGATTTGATCTCTAGAACAGGCAGTATGGCTGTAGTGTGTGGGGCTTTCTCTCCCTTGTCCCTCTCCTGCTCCATGCCTTATAAGGCCTTTCTGCATCACACACACACCACTCAGCGAGGTGTTCCCGAGGCAGGACTGAAACCGGATGCCCCCCTGCTCTCTCCAGCTCGCCATGCGTCAGCCAGAGACAAACACGCTAGCACACACACTAGGCCTGACCTCAGATCAGCCTGTTCCATGATACAAACTGAACCCCTTATCAGTCAGCATTACAGACAAACTGATCTAAGAACAGCCGATACCACACTCGGCCAGACATTGGATCACTTAAAGGGACAGTTCAGTCCCAAATCAAAGTCAGTTACTATCCCACTCTTCCCCTGGACCACAGAACAGCAGATGTCAAAGGTTTACAAAGCATTAGCAGAGAGTCTGGCTCTAAGATCTGATGTAGAATCAGTCCTTGAATTTCAACTCCTACCTATAGTCAAACAGCACAGAGCTACCGATCCTGACTCAGGATCAGCCAGACAGATGTGTTCTCTACAGCAGTTGAGTTACCGAAGAGCTGGGGAGGGACTGGCATGCGCAAGAGACTGCGTTCAGGAAAGGGCAGGGATATAATGTAGGGGGACGGACCTTAGGTTTGAGGAGGGGCGTGTGTGTGTGTGTGTGTGAGAGAGAGAGAGAGAATGGCTTAATGTCTTACGTTGGCCTCCAGGCTTTTGATTGACCATTAATAAATCTCCAATCAAGCAGGTGGGAGGGTACAGAAAAAGGAGATCCTTAAATACACTGCTCAAAAAATAAAGGGAACACTAAAATAACACATCCTAGATCTGAATGAATGAAATATTCTTATTAAATACTTTTTTCTTTACAGAGTTGAATGTGCTGACAACAAAATCACACAAAACGTATCAATGGAAATCAAATTTATCAACCCATGGAGGTCTGGATTTGGAGTCACACTCAAAATTAAAGTGGAAAACCACACTACAGGCTGATCCAACTTTGATGTAATGTCCTTAAAACAAGTCAAAATGAGGCTCAGTAGTGTGTGTGGCCTCCACGTGCCTGTATGACCTCCCTACAACGCCTGGGCATGCTCCTGATGAGGTGGCGGATGGTCTCCTGAGGGATCTCCTCCCAGACCTGGACTAAAGCATCCGCCAACTCCTGGACAGTCTGTGGTGCAACGTGGCGTTGGTGGATGAAGCGAGACATGATGTCCCAGATGTGCTCAATTGGATTCAGGTCTGGGGAACGGGCGGGCCAGTCCATAGCATCAATGTCTTCCTCTTGCAGGAACTGCTGACACACTCCAGCCACATGAGGTCTAGCATTGTCTTGCATTAGGAGGAACCCAGGGCCAACTGCACCAGCATATGGTCTCACAAGGGGTCTGAGGATCTCAACTCGGTACCTAATGGCAGTCAGGCTACCTCTGGCGAGCACATGGAGGGCTGTGCGGCCCCCCAAAGAAATGCCACCCCCCACCATGACTGACCCACCGCCAAACCGGTCATGCTGGAGGATGTTGCAGGTAGCAGAATGTTCTCCACGGCGTCTCCAGACTGTCACGTCTGTCACATGTGCTCAGTGTGAACCTGCTTCCATCTGTGAAGAGCACAGGGCGCCAGTGGCGAATTTGCCAATCTTGGTGTTCTCTGGCAAATGCCAAACGTCCTGCACGGTGTTGGGCTGTAAGCACAACCCCCACCTGTGGACGTCGGGCCCTCATACCACCCTCACGGAGTCTGTTTCTGACCGTTTGAGCAGACACATGCACATTTGTGGCCTGCTGGAGGTCATTTTGTAGGGCTCTGGCAGTGCTCCTTCTGTTCCTCCTTGCACAAAGGCGGAGGTAGCGTTCCTGCTGCTGGGTTGTTGCCCTCCTACGGCCTCCTCCACATCTCCTGATGTACTGGCCTGTCTTCTGGTAGCGCCTCCATGCTCTGGACACTACGCTGACAGACACAGCAAACCTTCTTGCCACAGCTCGCATTGATGTGCCATCCTGGATGAGCTGCACTACCTGAGCCACTTGTGTGGGTTGTAGACTCCGTCTCATGCTACCACTAGAGTGAAAGCACCGCCAGCATTCAAAAGTGACCAAAACATCAGCCAGGAAGCATAGGAACTGAGAAGTGGTCTGGTCACCACCTGCAGAACCACTCCTTTATTGGGGGTGTCTTGCTAATTGCCTACAACAGCATGTGACATTTATTGTCAATCAGTGTTGCTTCCTAAGTGGACAGTTTGATTTCACAGAAGTGTGATTGACTTGGAGTTACATTGTGTTGTTTAGGTGTTCCCTTTATTTTTTTGAGCAGTGTACAACCCCCGTCCACCCCCAAAGCTGTACAGCTCCCAGACTTTTAACAGAAGCTCAAATGTCAGAGAAACAAAGGAGGAATCCAGGAATCGATTTTGGCTCAAAATAGGGGAGCAGAGGGAGGTAAAAAAAATGGCTGGAAATGTTTCGCAGCATTTGTGGGTTTTTTTGCATTGCGCTAAACAGTACCGTGTGATCAAGTGAATGAAAACGGATTGTTTTTGAGTACCATCAGACATAATGGGAGATACAGTAATGCACGCTCTGTTGAGTGTCCGGGGCTGTCTGAGAGCTTGTGAGTGTTGGGTTTGATGTGCCGGGGAAGACATGCCACTCTGTGGGAGTGTGTGGTGGTGTGGGATGGGGAGCAAGAGAGCAGGTGATCAAGTGAGGGGACTTCTAGCGTTAATGGGTGAACTGGAGAGTGTACAGTGCATTTGGAAAGTAATTCAGTCCCCATCCCTTTATCCAAATGTTGTTATCTTACAGCCTTATAAGTATAATTTGCAAATAAATTCATAAAAAATCCTACAATGTGATTTTCTGGATTTTTTTTCTTCTCATTTTGAAGTGTACATATGATGAATTACAGGCCTCTCTCATCTTTCTAAGTGGGAGAACTTGCACAATTGGTGGCTGACTAAATTATTTTTTGCCCCACTGTACAGTTGAAGTCGGAAGTTTACATACACCTAGGTTGGAGTCATTAAAACTCGTTTTTCAACCACTCCACAAATTTCTGGTTAACAAACTATAGTTTTGGCAAGTCGGTTAGGACATATACTTTGTGCATGACACAAGTAATTTTTCCAACAATTGTTTACAGACAGATTATTTCACTGTATCACAATTCCAGTGGGTCAGAAGTTTACATACACTATGTTGACTGTGCCTTTAAACAGCTTGGAAAATTCCAGAAAATTATGTCATGGCTTTAGAAGCTTCTGATAGGCTAATTGACATCATTGGAGTCAATTGGAAGTGCACATGTGAATGTATTTCAAGGCCTACTTTCAAATTTAGTGCCTCTTTGGTTGACATCATGGGAAAATCAAAAGAAATCAGCCAAGACCTCAGGAAAACAATTGTGGACCTCCACAAGTCTGGTTCATCCTTGGGAGCAATTTCCAAATGCCTGAAGGTACCACGTTCATCAGTACAAACAATAGTACGCAAGTATAAACACCATGTGACCACGCAGCCGTCAAACCTCTCAGGAAGGAGACGCGTTCTGTCTCCTAGAGATGAACGTACTTTGGTGCGAAAAGTGCAAATCAATCCCAGAACAACAGCAAAGTATCTTGTGAAGATGCTAGAGGAAACGGATACAAAAGTATCTATTTCCACAGTAAAACGAGTCCTATATCGACATAACCTGAAAGGCCGCTCAGCAAGGAAGAAGCCACTGCTCCAAAACCGCCATAAAAAAGCCAAACAAAAAAATCCAGACTACGGTTTGCAACTGCACATGGGGACACAGAATGTCCTCTGGTTTGATGAAACAAAAATTGGAACTGTTTGGCCATAATGACCATCGTTATGTTTGGAGGAAAGGGGGGGGGCTTGCAAGTCGAAGAACACCATCCCAACCGTGAAGGACGGGGTTGGCAGCATCATGTTGTGGGGGTGCTTTGCTGCAGGAGGGACTGGTGCACTTCACAAAATAGATGGCATCACAAGGAAGGAAAATTATGTGGATATATTGAAGCAACATCTCAAGACATCAGTCAGCAAGTTAAAGCTTGGTCGCAAATGGGTCTTCCAAATGGACAATGACCCTAAGCATACTTCCAAAGTTGTGGCAAAAATGGCTTAAGACAACAAAGTCAAGGTATTGGAGTGGCCATCACACAGCCCTGACCTCAATCCTATAGAAATTTTGTTGGCAGAACTGAAAAAGCGTGTGCGAGCAAGGAGGCCTACAAGCCTGACTCATTACACCAACTCTGTCAGGAGGAATGGGCCAAAATTCACCCAACTTATTGTGGGAAGCTTGTGGAAGGCTACCCGAAACGTTTGAATCTACCAAATACTAATTGAGTGTATGTAACCTTCTGACTCACTGGGAATGTGATGAAAGAAATACAAGCTGAAATAGATCATTCTCTCTACTATTATTCTGACATTTCACATTCTTAAAAAGTGGTGATCCTAACTGACCTAAGACAGGGAATTTTTACTTGGATTAAATGTAAGGAATTGTGAAAAACTGAGTTTAAATGTATTTGGCTAAGGTGTAAGTAAACTTCCGACTTCAACTGTAAGTTTTCAGACCCTTTGCTATGTGACTCGAAATTGAGCTCAGGTGTATCCTGTTTCCATTGATCATCCTTGAGATGTTTCTACAACTTGATTGTTGTCCACTTGTAGGTAAATTCAATTGTTTGGACATGATTTGGAAATGCACACACCTGTCTATATAAAGGTCTCACAGTTGACAGTGCATGTCAGAGCAAAAGCCAAGCCATGAGGTCGAAGGAATTGTCCATAGAGCTCTGAGACGGTATTGTGTCGGCACAAATCTGGGGAAGGGTACCAAAAAATGTCTGCAGCATTGAAGGTCCCCAAGAACACAGTGGACTCCATCATTCTTAAATTGAAGAAATTTGTAACCACCAAAACTCTTTCTAGAGCGATCAGGCGAGAAGGGCGTTGGTCAGGGAGGTGACCAAGAACTCGATGGTCACTCGAACAGAGCTCTAGAGTTCCTTTGTGGAGATGGGACAACCTTCCAGAAGGACAACCATCATTACAGCATTCCACCAATCAGCCTTTATGGTAGTGGCCAGACCGAAGACACTGCTCAGTAAAAGGCACATAACAGCACACTTGGAGTTTGCCAAATGGCGCCTAAAGGACTCTTACCATGATAAAAAAAATATTATCTGGTCTGAATGCCCAAGTGTCACGTCTGGAGGAAACCTGGAACCATCCCTACGGTGAAGCATGGTGGTGGAAGTATCATGCTGTGGGGATGTTTTTCAGAGGCATGGATTGGGAGACTAGTCAGGATCAAGGCAAAGATGAATGGAGAAAAGTATAGAGAGATCATTGATGAAAACCTGCTCCGGAGCGCTCAGGACCTCAGACTGGGCTATGGTTCACCTTCCACCACGTCAACGACACTAAGCACACAGCCAAGACAACGCAGGAGTGGCTTTGGGACAAGTTTCTCAATGTCCTTGAGTGGCCCAGCCAGAGCCCTGAACCTGATCGAACATCTCTGGAGAGACCTGAAAATAGGTGTGCAGCGACGCTCCCCATCCAACCTGACAGAGCCTGAGAGGATCTCCAGAGAAGAATGGGAGAAACTCCCAAATACAGGGTGCCAAGCTTGTAGTGTCGTACACAAGAAGACTCGAGGCTGTAGTCGCTGCCGAAGGTGCTTTAAGAAAGTACTGAGTAAAGGGTTTGAATACTTATGTAAATGTCATATTTCATTTTTTATACATTCGCAAACATTTCCAATAACCTGTTTTTGCTTTGTCATTATGGGGTATTGTGTGTAGATTGATGAGGGAAAAAATCTAGGGGGGTCTGAATATTTGATGAATGCACTGTATGTGTGTGTGCGTGTGGGAGGCGAAGGGGATTCCAGCACTGCTGCTCTTTTTAGAACTCCAGCCTCCCGAGGGAGAGGGCTCACAGCTAAAGGGGAAGTGGGGGAGAAGCGTGAGGAGGAGGAGGAGGGGGTAAGGTTAACACTTCCTGCTTGCTGGGCCTCTGAAATAGGAGAGGGAGGGGGGGGGGCTCGCTGGTGACCCATCTGACCCCAGCTGTGGGGGAAGGAGACTGGGAAGGAAACCTGACACTACACCCCTCCCCCACCCACACACACCGCCCCCCTTTCTCCGACCCCCCTCACCCCTGTCCGCCTGTGTCAAAAGAGTCCCTCCATCCTCCCTCCAGCCGGCGAACCAACCCTTTTCCTACCACTCTCTTGACACACACACACAACACATTACACACTCATACACTCTCAATATACATTCACGCTGGCACACAATGGTTGTGTTATATAATTACGCTCTCTCTGGTTACCGTGACACACACACACACACACACACACACGTGTTTGCCTAATCCACAATGGCAGAGTAGCCCTGTTGTCCATTTGTCTCCCTCTCTCATTTCATTAAACCTATAGAGAGAATGACAATGGGATTCCCCTGTAGCCTACTCTACTAGCCTGACATCTATTGTGTTTTATGACAGTTTGGGACAGTTTCCCATTAACATAGAAAAGTACACACAGCCTATGTGTAGGACTAGTCTGGATCAGGGGAGCGTGAGCCAGGATGTGGCTTATCTCCTGTTGTGTCCCTGTTGTTATGTATCTGCTGTTTGGTATCAACACAGTCTGCGCTGCTGCTCTGCTCTCCTGACCTTAATGACATGTGGCCTTGTGATGTCATCTCCACGGAGTGGCGGACACACACACACTTGCACGGTTGTTTCAGTGCTGTAGTATTATCAGTTGCAAAGCCACTACTTGCAGTTTGAATAGCTCTTATCTAGTCAGAAGTCTGAACCTTGAAACCAAGCTCCACTTTGCACCAAAATCTTCCTATAAGCAAATGAGAAAGAGAGCGAGAGGGCGAGAGAGAGATGAAGAAAAGTCTAGAGAGGAATTGGCAGGGAAGGCAAAAGGTGTTAATGCAGAGTGAGAGAGAGAGAGGGAGGGGTGGATAAAAGTAGAGGAATTGGCATGGAGGACAAGACGTTGATGCAGGGGAAGGGGGGAGAACTAAAGAAGGAGAGAGAGAGAGAGAGAAAGTGAGCGATGGCAGACTGAGCAAGTGCAAGAGAAAGAGAGTGCGAGAGAGATCAAGGAGTGTGAATCCAGCCTAGTGGAGAGAGGAACTGATGTGCAGCTGCTGTATAAACAGTAGGGGGAGGGTGATGGGGACGGAGAAAGCCTCAGTTGGAGAGGAGAGGCTGACAACTTGGTTGTTGTTTGCACCACCGTTGGAGGAGCCATGATTCAGCAGTGCTGGCTTACAACGCAGCAATACACAGTAACACACACACACCCTGATGCGGCAGTAATTACTGATGCTATCGGCTGTCTCTGTCTCACCACCAAGGCTATGGATCCCACTGTTGTACCCACTGTCTCGCGTAAGGTCGTGTGGGTGTGTGTTTGACTCATTAGAGCAGTACTTAAACATTCCATATTCTTCATTTACCTTTTAATAATATTTTTTTAAGGGTATATCAGCTTTAATATTGCAGATAGTGTGGTGTCCATCAATGTAATTGTCTGCATCATTTCCAATCCCCCAGAATTTATTTTTTTATTTTTTATATATATACAGTATCAGTCAAAGGTTTGGACACACCTACTCATCCTAGAGTTGTATTTTATTTGTCTATTTTCTACATTGTAGAATAATAGTGAAGGCATAACAACTATGAAATAACACATATGGAATCATGTAGTAACCAAAAAAGTAACAAAATCAAAATATATTTTAGATTCTTCAAAGTAGCCACCTTTTGTCTTGATGACAACTTTGCACTCTCTTGGCATTCCAGCTTCATGAGGAATGCTTTTCCAACCGTCTTGAAGGAGTTCCCAGATATGCGGAGCACTTGTTGGCAGCTTTTCCTTCACTCTGCGGTCTTAACTCATCCCAAACCATCTCCATTGGGTTGAGGTCGGGTGATTGTGGAGGCCAGGTCATCTGATGCAGCACTCCATCACTCTCCTTCTTGGTCAAATAGCCCTTACACAGCCTGGAGATGTGTTTTGGGTAATTTTCCTGTTGAAAACCAATGATAGTCCCACTAAGCGCAAACCAGATGGGATGGCGTATCGCTGCAGAATGCTGTGGTAGCCATGCTGGTTAAGTGTGCCTTGAATTCTAAATAAATCACTGACAGTGTCACCAGCAAAGCACCTATACACCTTCACAACACCTCTCCCATGCTTCACGGGGGGAACTACACGTGGAGATCATCCGTTCACCTACTCTGCATCTCACAAAGACACAGCAGTTGGAGCCAAAAAATCTCAATATTGGACTCATTTGCTCGTGTTTCTTGACCCAAGCAAGTCTCTTCTTATTATTGGTGTCCTTTAGTAGGGGTTTCTTTGCAGCAATTCGACCATGAAGGCCTGATTCACGCAGTCTCCTCTTAACATTTGATGTTGAGATGTGTCTGTTACTTGAACTCTGAAGAATTTATTTGGGCTGCAATCTGAGGCTGGTTAACGCTAATGAACTTATTCTCTGCAGCAGAGGTAACTCTGGGTCTTCCTTTCCTGTGGGGGTCCTCATGAGACCCAGTTTCATCATAGCGCTTGATGGTTTTTGCGACTGCACTTGAATAAACTTTCAAAGTTCTTGGCAATGTGCGGATTGACTGATCTTCATATCTTAAATTAATTGACTGTCATTTCCCTTTGCTTATTTGAGCTGTTCTTGCCATTAATATGGACTTGGTCTTTTACAAAATAGGGCTATGTTCTGTACACCATCCCTACCTTGTCACAACACAACTTGATTGGCTCAAACGCATTAAGAAGGAAATAAATTAAACAAAATAACTTTTAACAAGGCACACCTGTTAATTGAAATGTATTCCAGGTGACTACCTCATGAAGCTGGTTGAGAGAATGCCAAGAGTGTGTACAGCTGTCAAGGCGGCTACTTTGAAGAATCTAAAATATATTTAGATTTTTTTTAAACACTTTTTTGGTTACTACATGATTCCATATGTGTTATTTCATAGTTTTGATGTCTTCACTGTTATTCTACAATGTAGAAAATAGTACAAATAAAGAATAACCCTTGAATGAGTAGGTGTGTCCAAACCTTTGACTGTTTGTATATAAAATCTTTATTAAAATCTTTTATGTTTTATTTTCCCCTAACCCTGCCACACCTCCCCCAATTGGAGTAAACTAATGGATAACAACACTTAAGATTCTACTTCCAGCTTATACATACTATATACATTTTACTGACAAGAGTATATTTTAAATTAGTTATCATTTGTTTTTAGTCCCAAACATTAGCTACCCTAAACCCCTCCCATCGGTCTCTGAAGACCATCTAGTTTTGATTTCTATTTGCAATATAAACTCAGCAAAAAAAGAAACATCCTCTCACTGTCAACTGCGTTTATTTTCAGAAAACTTAACATGTGTAAATATTTGTATGAACATATTAAGATTCAACAACTGAGACATAAACTGAACAAGTTCCACAGACATGTGACTAACAGAAATGGAATAATGTGTCCCTGAACAAAGGTGGGTCAAAATCAATAGTAACAGTCAGTATCTGGTGTGGCCACCAGCTGCATTAAGTACTGCAGTGCATCTCCTCCTCATGGACTGCACCAGATGTGCCATTTCTTGCTGTGAGATGTTACCCCACTCTTCCACCAAGGCACCTGCAAGTTCCCTGACATTTCTGGGGGAAATGGCCCTAGCCCTCACCCTCCGATACAACAGGTCCCAGACGTGCTCAATGGGATTGAGATCCGGGCTCTTCGCTGGCCATGACAGAACACTGACATTCCTGTCTTGCAGGAAATCACTCACAGAATGAGCAGTATGGCTGGTGACATTGTCATGCTGGAGGGTCATGTCAGGATGAGCCTGCAGGAAGGGGGAGGAGGATGTCTTCCCTGTAACGCGCACAGCATTGAGATTGCCTACAATGAAAACAAGCTTAGTCCGATGATGCTGTGACACACCATCCCAGACCATGACGGACCCTCCACCTCCAAATTGATTCCGCTCCAGAGTACAGGCCTCGGTGTAACGCTCATCCCTTTGACGATAAACTCGAATCCAACCATCGCCCCTGGTGAGACAAAACCGTGACTCGTCAGTGAAGAGCACTTTTTGCCAGTCTGGTGTCTGGTCCTGTCTGGTCCAGCAACGGTGGGTTTGTGCCCATAGGTGACGTTGTTGCCGGTGATGTCTGGTGAGGACCTGCCTTCAACAGGCCTACAAGCCCTCAGTCCCGCCTCTCTCAGCCTATTGCGGACAGTCTGAGCACTGATGGAGGGATTGTGCATTCCTGGTGTAAGTCAGGTAGTTGTTGTTGCCATCCTGTACCTGTCCCGCAGGTGTGATGTTCAGATGTACCGATCCTGTGCAGGTGTTGTTACATGTGTTCTGCCACTGCGAGGACGATCAGCTGTCCGTCCTGTCTCCCTGTAGCGCTGTCTTAGGCGTCCCACAGTACGGACATTGCAATTTATTGCACTAGCCACATCTGTAGTCCTCATGCCTCCTTGCAGCATGCCTAAGGCACGTTCACGCAGATGAGCAAGGACCCTGGGCATCTTTCTTTTGGTGTTTGTCAGAGTCAGGAGAAAGGCCTCTTTAGTGTCCTAAGTTTTCATAACTGTTACCTTAATTACCTATCGTCTGTAAGATGTTAGTGTCTTAACGACCATTCCACAGGTGCATGTTCATTAATTGTTTATGGTTCATTGAACAAGCAAGGGAAACAGTGTTTAAACTCTTTACAATGAAGGTCTGTGAAGTTACTTGGATTTTTACAAATTATCTTTGAAAGACAGCGTCCTGAAAAAGGGCCGTTTCTTTTTTTGCTTAGTTTATTTTTCAACTGTGCTGTTTCACAAATGTTCTGAACATTTTACGGACATTTTTAGTCCCTCCCTTCAGCTCCACTCAACCCCTCGCATCGATCTCTGAACACCATTCAGGTTTGATTACCATTTGCCATATATTTTTCACAAATGTGATGTTCACAAAAGTTCTGAACCTTTATATTCTCATAGTTTCTGCAGTAGTCTTTGATTTTATTATACAACTTTCTGCACTCTCTGCCCTACCCATACACTGTGGCACTCCAAGGGTTAACTGTACTGCACTAGTGAGTCATGAATCTCCAGGTGGCACAGTTTATACAGCTCCATCAATCCATGACCAATGAGAGAGATGTCTGATAAGCTTCCTCTTAACTCCTCATGCCCTACCTAGCTGCTCCTGCACTTGAAAACTACAACATGTTGTAGACTCTCATGAATGCACACACACACACACACACACACACACACACACTACCACCACTGCAAATGCTCCGGTTACCTCCGCCCTTCAAAACTGATATGAGATCAGTTTTCCCTCCCCTAAGTTCAACTTTAACATTACATTTGTTACACTTTCTGGTTAGTGTTTTTGGACTAAAACATAACCAGATAAATACCTAGGATACTGTTTTGTAGCCACATGGTATTTAAGGAATAAGTGTCAGTAAATGACTACATTTGGGAAATGATTTACTAGTGTTACCTTTTTATATATACCATTCCATACCATTGCCTTGCCTTTTCTGCTCAGTGCTCTAATTTCTCCCTCATATGTTTTCTCATATGAGGGAGCACTGAGGCAGAAAAAGCCAGGCACAATTAATGAAATTAGTGTTAATTGCAAAGTTCTGTTAAATAGGATATCTAGTAAAAGGGTGCACATGTACGATGTATCGCTGTCAGCATGGGTTCGAATCCGGTCCACTGCTCTTTCAGCACTCTCTCTTTCCTACATTTCAGCTCTCTCTCTCTCTCTCTCTCTATCCAATACACATACAAAATACTTAAAGGGGCAGTGCAGTCAAAAACATGATTTCCTTGTTTAAAAATATATATATATTTCCACACTATAAGTTTTTTTTGCCTGGAATTTCAACCTGTTCAGGTGGGATAGATTTTTGACATAATATCACAATCTGATCCAGGGATTTTTCTGCCATTGAAATCCTTGGGCGGGCTGGAAAGATGCTTTCAGTGTAAACTTAACTGACTAAAACAAGATTTTAAATATGTAGAGAAGATACTGGACCTATATATTTTTTGAAAATTCCCAAAACAATGAATTTAACCGTATTGATTTTATGTTTGAGCAAAAGAACAAAGCATTAGCTCTCTGAATGTTGCCCTGTTTAAATAATTTATTTCAGCTAACGAGCGTGATCACCCAGTCGTCCAGAACAGCTGGTGCTCTCATGCATGCTTCAGTGTTGCTTGCCTCAAAGCGAGCATAAAAGGCATTTAGCTCATCTGGTAGGCTCGCATCACTGGGCAGCTCGCGCCTGGGTCTCCCTTTGTAGTCCATAATAGTTTGCAAGCCCTGCCACATCCGACGAGCATCAGAGCCGGAGTAGTAGGATTTAATCTTAATCCTGTATTGACGTTTTGCTTGTTTGATGGTTCGTCTGAGGGCATAGCGGGATTTTAGTGTCCCGCTCCTTGAAAGCGGCAGCTCTTGCCTTTAGCTCGATGCGGATGTTGCCTGTAATCCATGGCTTCTGGTTGGGATATGTACGTACGGTCAGGCGAGCAATACTTCAATACTTCTTTAATATTAGACATAACCAGCTGTTATTGACAAATAGACACACACCACCACCCCTCGTCTTACTAGACGTAGCTTCTCTGTCCTATTACCCGTGTCGTCATTCAGCCACGACTCAGTGAAACATAAGATATTACAGTTTTTAATGTCCCTTTTGTAGGATAACCTTGATCGTAGGTTATCGATTTTATTTTCCAATGATTGCACGTTGGCCAATAGAACGGATGGCAGTGGGGGTTTACTCACTCGCCTACGAATTCTCAGAATTCGAAGGCCTGACCTCCGCCCCCTTTTTCGTCATCTTTTCCTCACGCAAATGACAGGGATTTGGGCCTGTTCCCTTAGAAAGCAGTATATTCTTCGTCGGACTCGTTAAATTATTTTTCATTAAATAAACACTCACAGTTGTTTATTAGTCATAGAGTGATGATTTAAAAATGTAATTAAAAAGACGGCATGGGAGCTTAAAAAACATTTAAATTAGTATTTTTGCTAAATTCAAAAGTTTTAGCTGACTTCACTGCACTGAAAGTCAACCTGGAAATAAATAATAATAATAATAATAATAATAAAAAGCAGAGAAGAAAATAATTATTATTTTGTGAATTTGTCATTTATCGTCAACAGTCCTCAGTGCACTTAAATGTTTGTGCATGGGAGATGGCTAACAAATTTATTTGGTGACTAACCAGTGACCACCAATAAATATTCCTTGGTTGACCCAGTTACTTGTGATTTATAAATTCACACATCCATTCACAAACACACATGCTGACACTTAACGGAAGCATGTGCAGATGCTTGCCTGAAAGCTCACATTGCACCCCACTGTGTCACCACCACATCAGGACACTAGAGTCTATATCTGCTACACAGATGGTCCAGACTCTATATTGCATCATACACAGCTTATTAACCCTTCACAAAGACACTATGTCCATTTAGCATTGCAGTTATCCTTTAGACTCAAAGATTTTGTTTCTGCCTATGGACCTCGGTTGAGAGGTATAGACTTCAATAAAGACACTGTCAAGCTAACTGTAATGGAAGTGCATCATTAATGGGGTGTGCTTTTGATTGTGTTACTATTTACATTTTTCAAATCTTTTTTTAAAACTCTGCATCGTTGGGAAGGGATCATAAGCAAGCGTTTTACGGTAAAGTCTACACCCCTTATATTCGTAGCATGTGACAAATATATATATTTTTATTTGATATGATTTTTCTTCCGGGGATTACAGTAATTAACAAGCACAACAAGTGCTGTTAAATTGTGATCGAGGATGTTGTTGTTGCTCCGTCGTTAGTTTGCAGACATGTCGTGCCTTCAGTCTGGGATCAAGAAAATAGCGATTTGCTGTGTGTGGTTGTGGTTTCCATCCAAGCATGCGTGCGTATGCATGCTATCGATTTCTCAATGTGAAGGTTTGTGTCTTGGTAGTCTCTGATTTTGCACCCCCTCTCTTTTCATCTTCTTTCTCTTTCTTTCTTTCTTTCTCTCCCTCTCTCTCGTCCTGCAGTCTGAGAGGAATGCACTGAATGTCCTTATCTCTGCCCATGCAAACATTATGTGAGCCAGTAGAGGTTGAATTCCTCTTAGATTGCAGGCAGACCACATGCTGGCTTCAGAGGTGAAGCAGCCTGAGGGGCTTCTCACGATTACACTGAAAAACAAGGACACTTAAAAACCTTAAAGAACATGAAAAAAACACGTATAAGAATAGAAAAAACATAACCCCAAAGTCAAGCTCCTTACTTCCGCCACCATAGAGTTGTCAAAACACTAGCAGCATTCTTAGCTCAAGATATCATACCAAAACAGCGTTTTTGTAACTAACCGCCTACAGTCACAATTTTGAGTACACAAATCATCTGTTTTCTCAGTTTTTATGTTTGTGACGAATCTCCTGTTGTCACAGTAAAGATAGGATTATGTAGATTCCAGTTTCTTAGCAGGGCCTCAATGTTTTTGCATTTGTCTCCTCTGTGGGGGATGACTTTCTCTCTCATAGGAGACTTTAATGCTGTGGGAATGAAGGGGATGGGGGAGAGACTGCGACAGGAATCATCTGCTGGCTCGCTAGTTCTCTGTCTCTTCTCAAAGACAGCCTCATACATATGGAGACACAAACCAGGAAGCACACACACACAGATGCGGCGCACAGACGTTCACACACAAACTCACACACAGACGTGTACACATTGTGGCCTGCGGTAGCTCTCAGAACACACAAAAATGATTTATTCCTGCGTTGACACTCGCGGTTGCAGACACATTGTAGTCATTGATGCACACACACACACAATACACCCTCACAGGCAAATACTTGGCCTTATACAGCTTTGCACTCAACACAAACATGTGTACACTCACACACACAGAGTGCAGAAAATTCCAGTGACAAACAAAAAGGCAGCCCTGCGCTAATGTCTGCTAGCATCTCGATTCCCTCAAACAACCATCTCTTCTCTCATCCTCTTTGTCTGAATGAACAATACATTTTGTTAGCGTAGCATAGCTACAGAAAATGATACCAGAATAGAGTGTAGCCCTAGCTTAGCCTAGCCTAATCTATAGCCTTAGGTTGACGAGCACTAGGCTAATGCTAGTCCACTGTGGTGCAGTTAAGGGATGGGGACACTCTGGGCTCATAGCGAGTCAGAGAGGCAAACTGATTCCTCACCCCTATTCTTTACATAGTATGCTCTTCCCTCTTTCCTCTGCATCATCGTCTCACTTTCACCGCCACGGCAGGGTGTAACTTTACTCCAAGAATAACACGCCTTTACCCAAATTATTTATGAGGGAACTTCCTAAAAGGATTTTACGTGAAGTTGGATTTAGGCATATGATTATAACATCTAAGTGTAACATCCTTTCACTTTACACTACACTAACATCCCTCACTTAGTCTAATTGTAAATGAAATATTTGATTTGGTCTTGATTGAATGTCAAGTTTAGGATTGGCGAGAGAGGGGGAGAGAGAGAGAGATGCTACTAACAGCTTACTAAACAACATACACTTAGTGTTAATTTCTTAGCTACAGTATACATATTTCCCCGGTATATTACTTATGCAGCAACATACATGACATATGTTTGGACTCATCGTTGTTGTGCCGTGCTCACGTGAACAGGTAGGTGGCCCGGCTGTCCTGGTTGTGGGCAATCTTCTCAATTACTTTGTCATCAAAGTCTGGTATTCTCTGGATGAAGTCATGCTGGATTGACAGCATGGCCAATTACATTCAACTTTTTCTGGCCCATGGAGTTGCGTGTGAAGTAAAAAAATAAATAAAATAAAAAACATTTTAAGGGTGTAAAAGTTTCTCTCTGACTCGGCGGTTGTCATCGGATTAGTGGTGATAATGATTTTGTGAAAAGAGACCGTCTCAGACAAAGCCTTTTGCAGGTTGTTCTCTTGGAGTGATTTCAATAAAGAAAGTGACATCTTTCTAGTGTGCAGCTCAGGATTCTGGTAGGGATGGACAGCACCGTTTTCATACCGTTAGAGAGCTCCGTTTCCCACGGGCCATAGCTTGGTAGAACACTGGAGCTCTGTGGTCATAAATGGAATGTTCATATTGGGGTAAAAGCTAGTTGTCTACCAACTTTGCCACAATTAAGTGGTCACTTTCAGAAAACCTTTCTTGCACATGAGCAGCGATTGTGTCGCATGCCTCCATCACAGGTGCAGTGTTAAGGTTTCTCTGCCCTGGTTCAGTGGCATCAACATGTCCTCTTGGCCAGTGCATCAGTTTGCTCGCCAATTTTTTTAATGTTCACCTTGAAGTTGCCGATTGCTCCGGCATTTCCTGCTGCATCAATGGTTCGTTTCTGCATTGAGTTGTACTAAACATCCACCTCTGACATGACCAAAGAAAATAACTTGAGCAGTTGCAGAAATGTGTGATCCTTAAGTTTCATGGCCAGGTCATTGATGGTGATCTCATTCCAGCCAGGGGACCAGTGCCTCACGGTCCTCCCACACAACATTGACGGTTCTGCTTTTGAAGTTCCATTGTGTATCCGGTGGCCTGGGGACCCATCTGTTCGCTGACTCCGCGAGAGTGGAGAGTCTTTTAGGTGTAAGTGAGAAAAAGGTGAAAAAGTAGGATAGGTCTGCAAAAAAACACTTTGTAAGTACACTTACTCGCCCTGCACAGAGTTGGTGAAGTGTTAGATTCTGTTGGTGTGCGTAACAGTGCACAAACTGCGCGTTTGGGTAAGTCTCCTTAAGTAGCGTTTGGACACCACGTGCATTACCACTCATCACCGCTGAGCCATCGTAAGTTTGTGCAACCAGCTTCTCCTTCATGTTCAGTGGCGCTAGGACTTGTTTGATGGTGTTGGAGAGGCAAACACCAGTTTTGTTTGTCCTTCACCTCTACAAACTCCAAAAAACTCACACACACACTGTGGTCTGATAACATGTAGCGCAGCACTATTACCATATGTGATTTACAGGAGACAGCAGTGGTCTTGTCCTTAACTATTAAAAGCATACCCATAACATGATGCAGCCACCACTATGACTGAAAATATGGACTGTGGTACTCAGTAATGTGTTGTATTGGATTTTCCCAAAACATAACACTTTGTATTGTACAGATGCAAAAGGAGTCATACATACAATCCAAAGGTTTGTTTTGGATCTTGCTTAATGTACCCTTAAGAAGGGGTTGGTCGTCATAATGGCTTTGTAGCCAGTAATCTCCTTCACGCATGCTCTCAAAAATACACCTGAAAATGCCCTTGTGCTGACTCACAATTACCACACAATTTAATGCATGCTATAATTCTGGCAAGCACGTACCTATTCTCCTCCGATTGTTGGTTGTGAAGGACATGGCGCGTCTATATATCTAGCTGAGCCACAATGTTTGATTTTCCCAGTAATCCCAGGTTAACAGCATTGTCTACATGTGATGCACAATTCTCATGTTTTGAGAGACTTTCAGATGTTTTAAATCCTTAAACCCAGACTTGGACCACACACCCTCTCCACCGAAAAGCAGGCAGGGGAAGCAACACTCAGTCAGCCACTGCTTCCTTCCAAACCTCTCATTGTTGAATTTGCGATTTCCGACTTGTTGTGTGACGTTTATGTCCAATGGCACAGAGACATTTTATCTCTAATTTCTCGTCATATGACAAAGATTGTAGATCGTGAAGACAGTAGATCGTCAAGTGATTCATGATGATGACTGCTTATCTAGCTAGCTAATTTGCTACCTAAGATTTTGAAAGTATGATGTTGACATGATCAGTCCAATCACAGCTACGGGAGATCTAATGTGATTTGATGTAATTTTATATGTGGCCAATGACCTTAAGCCTTCTTGGAAGGGCACTTTTACTGTAAATCCATGGCAGCACACAAGCGGGGTTGAACTGCCTAACTCTCCAGTAGATTCTGTGGTGACGTAGTGTCCCCATGAGTGACTGAACCCTGAGCCAATCACGGCACAACCAGATAAGATTAACAACGCCTATGCTCTGTGCTTTTGCTGGCTGCTCCTCCACCACAGAAAGCACTGAGCTAGGCTGAAATCAATGCATTTTGGAGCTGCCTTACTCAAGAAATAGACTAAGTTTGTATGCTGCTTTCATTAACTGTATGCTGAACTGATATTTGACACGAATTAATGCAAGAATAACACTATAATTTAACAAAACAGGTTGGCCTCTGCTCTGCCCCACCTGCCCTGAATGATAGGTCACCACTGATTACATACAAGCTACTATGTCAAATAAGTTATTTTAGCCATTGATTTCTTTCAGAATGCAGTGTGTTAAGCTACATTACATGCTATGCAAATTCTTGCCTTGTTCTCCTTCATGTGGTGGTGTGTCCATGTAGCATGTCATTATCATTATACGCACATAGTATACAAATGCATGGACATTGACAAATATTCAACTGAACCACACACTCCCTGTCCTGAAGTGATGTCAGTTACAAAATAGTTACGGAGATAGCTGTCACAGAATGGATACAGTATAAAGATACTTAGATATTTGGGTGGGATGGGCTGGCTGAACACACACTGATCCATAGAAACCACACACACACACAATGAACACAAATGTTTTGTCTCCCGCAGGTCGTTAACGCCCAGAAGGCCGGGTACAAGGCGGCGATTGTTCACAACGTGGACTCTGATGACTTAATCAGCATGGGATCCAATGATCGTAAGTTTCCCCCCTCTTCCAATCCTTCTCTTCTGCACTGCACACACAAACACAAACGTGCAGCAGCACTGCACACAGTTGTCTGTTCATGTGTCTCCTCATTCGGGGTCAATACAGCTTTGATTCCCAAAACCTGAGCCTAGAGGACCTTTCGGACTCTCTGGGACTTAGAGATACTGCAGCAATAGCGCCAATTCCGACTCTTAATGTCGTTGTGGAGGAATGTGGTGCTCTGGTTTTCAGTACGTCGCCAAACAGTTCAACCCTGTCCAAACGGCTCGATCGGCCTGGAAATTCACAGTGCCCTGTTTACCATCAAATTACGTTTTTGGGAGGAGGGATATCTGTGCAGTTTCTCTTTTCTCAAAAGGTTACTCTTCACATAGTTTGTCGCTTGTCTCCCGCCTCTTGCTCTGGGGTGTATGACTATGTATCATGAATAATCAAGACAGCACCTCATGCTGGTAATTGCCTAGGACGGATCATCCATTTGAATGGGTTCTTTTCAAACGTTGGTCAGCAAGCCATTTGTTAACTTATCAGCCATCCAAGAGATTTATGTCACCGGGGTTCTGTGAGCCCTACCAACTAGTAATATACCCACAATATGCCCACAGTCGTGCATGAGCAGAATCATATATAAGATGGTGGCACAAGTGGGCATCAGCCTCAACGCAGGGGCAGAATGGAATCATAAATCAGCGCACCAGGGGCAAATAGTCTGTTCTACTAAACTACTTTGGGCTGGTGTCTGAATGGGACAGCAGCCCATTAGCCAAAATGGTAATTCTGCCCCCAAAAAATTATGATAATGATTTCTTAACAGACTCATTATAAAAAAAACAATACCCATTGGCCTAAAGATGGATCAGCCCACCAGGCATTTGCCCCAAATTCCCTATGCCAGTCCGTTTCATGCTCAGAGGGTCGCATAGACCCTGGAAATTACCCTATCTAACAGCTTTAAAGATCTGTGGTTCGCCATAGTTATGGTCTGTCTAAATAAAGGATTTCAGAAATGCCAGATGTTTTACTGTAGTGCCTCGACAAACATACCGTTCTTTCTATTTTTGTATCTTTCACCGATAAGTGAATCGAATCTTAATTTCTTCCTTCGAACGTGTTGTTATTTCATGATGGTTTAGATTTTATTTTATGATGGGCATCAATATGTGGCCACCTCATGTATAAATATATTTTCCTTCTCTTTTCCCTTTTAGTGGATATTTTGAAACAGATTGACATTCCATCAGTGTTTGTGAGCGAAGAGACTGCCGACTCCCTGAAAAAGGACTACGCATATGACAAGGGGTGAGTCGCGGACCAAGATCTAATTTCCATGTCTATCAACATCAAGGCTAATTCAAGACGGAGACATCCAAACTGGCGTGCTCTATCCATACTGTCTAAGAATCCTGTCCAAATAAATCTGTCAGCGTTATTTTAAAACATATATATATATATATATTTATTTATTTATTTATTCTATGAATGCAGTGGAAAGACGACGTAAAATGATATTTTTCTCTTTGTGCTACATTACTCTGTCATAATGGCCTCAATTGACGTGCTGGCATCGTAAAGCAGATCTGCCTCATGCTGTCATCACATTCCCAGAGCTATGCAGAGAACAGTAGATAATCAGGGAATGACTGTTTTTTCTTCCTACCATGCTGTCAGTAATATGCCTCTTTCTTTGCTCTGATATCAATCATACATTCGGGTTAGTACCTCTTTTGTCCTGGCATGCAGACATACCAAAATAGTACATTTCCAGTCAATTGCCTGGAAATATTGCAATGTTCTTCACAAAATTTTATTATAGAAACGTCTTATCCATTATTTCACTGTGTGAAATTACATTAGTCAGATGGGAGGGCGTTTCTGTGACAGGACGTCATGAGGTGTAAAATGAAAACGAGTCGCCTCGTGACATGCTATAGATGATGGGCCATGTCGACACGCTCCAATCGTAAGGACTCCTTGTAGGTCACTATTGGAGTGTATCTAATTGTCAGTCATAAACACTTAATTAAATCTCCATAATGGCGCTGTTGTTGTTTTTCAGGGGTCATGTGGTCCTCATGCCGGACTTCAGCCTGCCTCTGGAATACTACCTGATCCCCTTCCTCATCATCGTGGGAATCTGCCTCATCCTCATCATCGTTTTCATGGTAGACAAATGCACTATCTTCTCAACAATGTCAATAAAGTTTATTAATTCATTCATGTACACTGAGAATACAAAACATTAAGACCATCGGCTCTTTCCATGAAATAGACTGACCACGTAAATCAATGTGAAAGCTATGATCCCTTATTATTGTCCCTTGTTAAGTCCACTTCAACCAGTGTAGATAAAGGGGAGACAGACAGACTAAAGAATGATTTTCAAGCCCTGAGACAATGGAGACATGAATTGTGCATGAGTGCCATTCAGAGGATGAATGGTCAAGACAAAAGATTTACAATGCATTCGGAAAGTATTCGGACCCCTTGACTTTTTCCACATTTTGTTACGTTACAGCCGTATTCTACAAAAACAAATCTCATCAATACCCCATAATGACAAAGTGAAAAACAGTTTTTTAGAAATTTTTACAAATGTATAAAAAATTAAGACATACCTTATTTACAGAAGTATTCGACCCTTGCTATGACACTCGACATTGATCTTAGGTGCATCCTATTTCCATTGATCATCCTTGAGATGTTTCTATAACTTGATTGGAGTCCACCTGTGGTAAATTCAATTGATTGGACATGATTTGGAAAGGCACACACCTGTCTACATAAGTTCCTGCAGTTCACAGTGCATGTCAGAGCAAAAACCAAGCCATGAGGTCGAAGGAATTGTCCGTAACGCTCCAAGACAGGATTGTGTCAAAGTACAGATCTGGGGAAGGGTACCAAAAAATGTTTGCAGCATTGAAGGTCCCCAAGAACACAGTGGCCTCCATCATTCTTAAATGGAAGAAGTTTGGAGCCACCAAGACTCTTCCGAGAGCTGGCCATCCGGCCAAACTGAGTAACCATCTCTGCAACATTCCACCAATCAGGCCTTTATGGTAGAGTGGCCAGACGGAAGCCACTCCTCAGTAAAAGGCAAATGACAGCCCGCTTGGACTTCTCTGTTCTGATGAAACCAAGATTGAACTCTTTGGCCTGAATGCCAAGCGTCACGTCTGGAGTAAACTTGGCACCATCCTTACGGTGAAGCATGGTGGTGGCAGCATCATACTGTGGGGATGTTTTTCAGCGGCAGAGACTGGGAGACTAGTCAGGATCGAGGGAAGGATAAACTGAGCAAAGTACAGAGAGATCCTTGATGAAAACCTCAGGGACTCAGACTGGGGCGACGGTTCAAACAGGACACCGACCCTAAGCACACAGTCAAGATGTTTTTTTTATTTTATTCTACCTTTATTTAACTAGGCAAGTCAGTTAAGAACAAATTCTTATTTACAACCCCGGCCAAATCCTAACCCGGACGACACAGGGCCAATTGTGCGTAACTCTATGGGACTCCCAATCTAACCTGACAGAGCTTGAGAGTATCTGCAGAGAATTGGAGAAACTCCCCAAATACAGGTGTGCCAAGCTTTGTAGCATCATACCCAAGAAGACTTGAGGCTGTAATCGCTGCCAAAGGTGCTTCAACAAAGTACTGAGTAAAGTTTTTGCTTTGTCATTATGGGGTATTGTGTGTAGATTGATGAGGAAAATGTTTTATTTAATCAACTTTAGAATAAAGTTGTATCGTAAAAAGTCAAGGGGTCTGAATACTTTCCGAATGCACTGTATATGCCTTTGAACGGGGTATGGTAGTAGGTGCCAGGTGCACTTGTTTGTGTCAAGAACTGCAACGCTGCTGGGTTTTTCACGCTCAACAGTTTCCCGTGTGTAATGAAGATGATATCATCAAGCCTGCTACAACAACAAAACATTTTACTTTATTTTTTATTTAACTAGGCAACAAATAACAGAGAACTTGCTCATTAGATTTGTCTGATTAGTTAAAAAGCAGTCTCAGTTACCCAAATCATCCCACTTCCCAAAGAATTGACACAAGAATGTGATAAATGTAATTATTTTAAATGCCCATACAACTATTTGTGAGTACTGGTTGAGGTATTTTTTAACTGCAGAGAATACTTATTTCGGAAATAACTATCAATGAAATGGTGACGTCAGACTTTTGGAAAGAGGGTGCATGGTTGAAGTACAAGAGCGTTGCCCGGTTCAAAAAAAACTGTTGGGGTATTCATCAGGATTTTCGGGTAAGGTTAAGTGACTCACAACTTCCCAACTTACTTGACTTTTCCCTTCTCGCTCAGATCACCAAGTTTGTCCAGGGCAGACACAGGGCTCGGAGAAGCCGTCTGCGCAAGGACCAGCTGAAGAAACTTCCCATTCACAAGTACAATAAAGGTAGGGAGGGATATAGCTATCAACAAAGCTATCTTGACATCAGCATTGAGAAGTGAGATGGACCAATAGTTTTGTGTTTGGTTTGTAAGCATTGACAACACTGATCTTTTTTAGATCGGTGTATTGTTGTGGGGATGTAAGGTATCCCCCGTATGTTTTCCTCACTTAGTGTGAATGTATGGATATGTCAAAGCTGGTTGCTTCAACACGGGTTCAAGTTGAGGGAGTATCTGTGTATATTGGAATTTGTCATTGGAGAACAAAGAGTCGAAAAATTGTTTTGTGTCAGTTTGTTTGCCCGACTATGTGTCAACAACACAAAGATTGAAACCTGGCTTTATGATCGGAAGGCACACTTACCCTTGTATGAGATAATTTAGAATGGTATTATGACTCACTCACAGATCTATCAACCTTTGTCCTCAATGAACAGTTGACCCTAAACGCTCACCCTAACCCTCGACCTAGATGAGAAGTCCAAACTGACCGTATATCTCCACCGGGTCTAGCCACGCTATGCCTTGTGTCATACGACTGGGCCACAATGCGGGTGACATTTTGAACGAGTTATGACACCTCAATCTGCTCCAGCGCTTCGTGCCATGAGCTAATGAGATGAATACAGCTTGATTTTCCACAGAGCCTACTCCCCAGATTAAGAATGCCGTTATCTCAGATATGAGAAGGCTCTATATAAATACATATTCTGTTTACCTCGAGGGAGGTAGATTTGAAACTCCTTAATTGGAAGTCATGGACTTGAAGAGGGTTTCTCCATTTTGTGTTTCTCCCCTCGGTCAGCTCAGGAGGTTTTATAGCCCTGCTTTTGCATTGCAAATACTGTTTTTCTGACATCTGCACCTGGTCACATGTCAGTCCTGAGTAGAATGTTGGCTGTATTCACACTTGGAAGGAGTTTAGAGGCTTGGTTTGGGGTAGGAAGCCCCTTGTTCAAAAATCGGCTGTGCAGGGGACAGTAAGTGCAGTAAGTTGCAGGAGATCTTGACAGAATCTAGGTGATGCATATTAAGTAGCTCCCTATGTGGTTGTGTGAGACGGTGTGTGTGAGTGGCTGTGCGACAACCCTTGTCTGACTGACAGTTTCCACAGGCATTAGAGGGAGTTCATAAATTCAGGGAATGGTTCCATCAGCTGCAGTTAAAATATTTTGTATTATTATTGGCCCAACCACTACAGCCTCCTCTTCTGAGGACAAAAATAAACGTTGTTTTTACAGCTTTTTCTTTTTTTGTTACATGTACATTCTAAACACACATTTTACATACATGGCACTTCTCACTTCACAGTAGTTACATGGTATGAGTATAGTTACTTGACATGCATCACATTCGGATAGATTATATCCAAACACATACTGTACCAGTCAAACGTTTGGACACACCTACTTATTCAAGGGTTTTTCTTTATTTTTACTATTTTCTACATTGAAGAATAATTGTGAAGACATCAAAACTATGACATAACATATACAGAATCATGTACTAACCAAAAAAGTACAAATAAAAAAAAAAACATCTAAATATGATGTATGTTTTAGATTCTTCAAAGAAGCCACCCTTTGCCTTTATGACAGCTTTGCACTCTCTTGGAATTCTCTCAACCAGCTTCACCTGGAATGCTTTTCCAACAGTCTTGAAGGATTTCCCACATATACTGAGCACTTGTTGGCTGCTTTTACTTCACTCTGCGGTCCAATTCATCCCAAACCATCTCAATTTGTTTGAGGTCGGGTGATTGTGGAGGCCAGGTCATCTGATCAGCACTCCATCACTCTCCTTCTTGGTCAAATAGCCCTTACACAGCTTGGAGGTGTGTTGGGTCATTGTCCTGTTGAAAAACAAATGATAGCCCCACTAAGCGCAAACCAGATGGGATGGCGTATTACAGCAGAATGCTGTGGTAGCTATGCTGGTTAAGTGTGCCTTGAATTGAAAATAAATCACAGACAGTGTCACCAGCAAAGCACACACACACCATCACATATCCTCCTCCATGCTTCACGGTGGGAACCACACATATCATCCGTTCACCTACTCTGTGTCTCACAAAGACACAGCGGTTGGAACCAAAAATCTCAAATTTGGACTCATCAGACTAAAGGACAGATGTCCACCGTGTTTCTTTACCCAAGCAAGTCTCTTTTTCTTATTGGTGTCCTTTAGTAGGGATTTATTTGCAGCAATTCAACCATGAAGGCCTGATTCACGCAGTCTCCTCTGAACAGTTGATGTTGAGATGTGTCTGTTACTTGAACTCTGTGAAGCATTTATTTGGGCTGCAATTTCTGAAGCTGGTTACTCCTCTGAACTTATCCTCTGCAGCAGAGGTAACTCTGGGTCTTCCTTTCCCGTGGTGGTCCTCATGAGAGCCAGTGTCATCCCAGTGCGGTTTTTGCGACTGCACTTGAATAAACTTTCAAAGTTCTTGAAATTTTCCCGATTGACTGACCTTCATGTCTTCAAGTAATGATGGACTACTGTTTCTCTTTGCTTATTTGAGCTGTTCTTGCCACAATATGGACTTGGTCCCTACCTTGTCACAACACAACTGATTGGCTCAAACGCATTAAGAAGGAAAGAAATTCCACAAATGAACAAAGGCACACCTGTTTAATGAATGAATTTCATGACATTTTATTTTTGTGTCAAATCGCCAATTGGCAACCCATCCCTTATGGGATTAATTGACACATAAACAAACATTACAATAATTAACTATGGTAATTAAATGATCATTCTTCTTCCGGCGTTCTCTGCATTGCGCATCACATAAAGAGTGAAAAAATAAATCAATACATAATAGTAAATAAGGTTATCCAAACAATAATTACATCCCTAGAGCAGTAAAATAGTATACATACATACATTGGGGCAAAAAATTATTTAGTCAGCCACCAATTGTGCAAGTTCTCCCACTTAAAAAGATGAGAGAGGTCTGTAATTTTCATCATAGGTACACTTCAACTATGACAGACAAAATGAGAAAAGAAATCCAGAAAATCACATTGTAGGATTTTTAAATGAATTTATTTGCAAATTATGGTGGAAAATAAGTATTTGGTCACCTACAAACAAGCAAGATTTCTGGCTCTCAGACTTGTAACTTCTTCTTTAAGAGGCTCCTCTGTCCTCCACACGTTACCTGTATTAATTGCACCTGTTTGAACTTGATATCAGTATAAAAGACACCTGTCCACAACCTCAAACAGTCACACTCCAAACTCCACTATGGCCAAGACCAAAGAGCTGTCAAAGGACACCAGAAACAAAATTGTAGACCTGCACCAGGCTGGGAAGACTGAATCTGCAATAGGTTTGAAGAAATCAACTGTGGGAGCAATTATTAGGCAATGGAAGACATAAGACCACTAATAATCTCCCTCGATCTGGGGCTTACGCAAGATCTCACCCCGTGGGGTCAAAATGATCACAAGAATGGTGAGCAAAAATCCACACGGGGGGACCTAGTGAATGACCTGCAAAGAGCTGGGACCAAAGTAACAAAGCCTACCATCAGTAACACACTACGCAGCCAGGGACTCAAATCCTGCAGTGCCAGACGTGTCCCCCTGCTTAAGCCAGTACATGTCCAGGCCCGTCTGAAGTTTGCTAGAGAGCATTTGGATGATCCAGAAGAAGATTGGGAGAATGTCATATGGTCAGATGAAACCAAAATATAACTTTTTGGTAAAAACTAAACTCGTCGTGTTTGGAGGACAAAGAATGCTGAGTTGCATCCAAAGAACACCATACCTACTGTGAAGCATGGGGGTGGAAACATCATGCTTTGGGGCTGTTTTTCTGCAAAGGGACCAGGACGACTGATCCGTGTAAAGGAAATAATAAATGGGGCCATGTATCGTGAGATTTTGAGTGAAAACCTCCTTCCATCAGCAAGGGCATTGAAGATGAAACGTGGCTGGGTCTTTCAGCATGACAATGATCCCAAACACACCGCCCGGGCAACGAAGGAGTGGCTTCGTAAGAAGCATTTCAAGGTCCTGGAGTGGCCTAGCCAGTCTCCAGATCTCAACCCCATAGAAAATCTTTGGAGGGAGTTGAAAGTCCGTGTTGCCCAGCAACAGCCCCAAAACATCACTGCTCTAGAGGAGATCTGCATGGAGGAATGGGCCAAAATACCAGCAACAGTGTGTGAAAACCTTGTGAAGACTTACAGAAAACGTTTGACCTCTGTCATTGCCAACAAAGGGTATATAGCAAAGTATTGAGATAAACTTTTGTTATTGACCAAATACTTATTTTCCACCAAAAATTACAGGCCTCTCATCTTTTTAAAGTGGGAGAACTTGCACAATTGGTGGCTGACTAAATACTTTTTTGCCCCACTGTACGTACGGACGGACGGACGGACGGACGTCACTTGAACCCAGTCTGACACTAAGAGAAGATTCATATGGTAGACAAGCCTATACACAATCTATATACACAAACACCATTAACCACATCGACGCTAAATATTTTTACAATTTAATTATAGGTAGCCCTTTTTCCTTTATCCCAGGCTTTATCTAAATATTCTGCGAACGGAAATACACAATGGACAAAAAAAACAATTTCAATTTCTCCTCATCACTCAGCCACATAATGCCAGGGTATATCTGGTGGGCTTTCTGGAACAAGAGCAAGCGGATATCATGATAGAAAGGGCAATAGAGGATAAAATGAGTTTCATTCTCTATTTCTTCGAGGTCACAATAATTACATAATTCTACTTCACCACAGTACCGCCCTGTTTCAATACGCAGAGGCAATATCCCTGATCTTACCTGTGCACATATCAATCTATGGTTTTTAGATAGGTAATACATAATATATCTCTCACACAAAAAGTCACCCTTAATCAAACAAAAGGTTCTCAATTTGGGTTTACGATTAATCTCCTCCACCCATTTTTTTGTGATATTGCATCAACAGTTGTTTTTTAATCATATCTATGTCTCCCTTAATTTGGTTTTTCGTACAGATGTTCACAGTTAGACTGTTGAAAAAGGTCAGACATTTCAGTTGCCCAGGCTATGGATAGATCCCATTGAAAAACTTTACTAGCTATTCTGGTAGTTGTCATATCCCACAAGTCTATTCCAAAGTCTCACCATACATGCCTTCCATCTCACCTCACAGGGTTCCCAGCCCATGTCCCCAGTTATTGCAAGAACAGGTGCAAACTTGTGTACACCTAAAAAGTAATGTACTGCTCTGCTATGAACATGTTCGTTTTTAAGACACCTAATGGCACCCCACACTCTTGCTGAATAGTACAGAACAGGACACACGCATGTCTGACACAGTTTGGAATACGTAGCTTAACCAATATCTGAGTGTTTTTGTTTTTTCTATTACCCCCCCGTATAGAACATTTGTGGGCAGAACTGAAAAAGCGTGTGCGAGCTAGGAGGCCTACTAGCCTGACTCAGTTACACCAGCTCTGTCAGGAGGAATGGGCCAAAATTCACCCAACTTATTGTGGGAAGCTTGTGGAAGGCTACCCAAAACGTTTGACCCAAGTTAAACAATTTAAAGGCAATGCTACCAAATGCTAATTGAGTGTATGTAAACTTCTGGGAATGTGATGAAAGAAATAAAAGCTGAAATAAATAATTCTCTCTACTATTATTCTGACATTTCACATTCTTAAAATAAAGTGGTGATCCTAACTGACCTAAGACAGGGAATTTTTACTAGGATTAAATGTCAGGAATTGTGAAAAACTGAGTTGAAATCTATTTGGCATCTATAAGGCTGATCACGGATCAATATTGCAGATTTAAGAGGAAACTTCAGTCATCAGCGTACTATGACACCTTTTTTAAGCCCTGGATTTCTAGCCCCTCTATATTATTGTTGGATCTGATTTTAATAGCTAACATTCCGATGGCCATAATAAATAGATACGCCGACAGTGGACAACCTTGTTTTACTCCTCTTGACAGTTTATTACTTTCTGAGAAGTAGACATTTTATTGAGTAAAAAATGTAATAATCCCCTCTCACTCACACACTTGTTACTGTCAAGTTCAACACAACAAAAGCAATATCTTTGGGCTACACTGCATTGTACACTTTCTGCCTGTGGACATCTGTTCTACAATGTGCCAGCAGAGCATGATACCCTTTGTTGGCATAATTGCTCTTTCAGGCAGCGAGTACACCTAACATAACCCTTTTGTATCCACTGTATTGAAAAAGTGAGAAAGAGGGAAAGTGTGTGGTGTTCCTTTCACCTAGTGGCATCCAGCTTAAGCCAGGCCCTGCTCCAGCTACACTTGTTTAACAAGCAACGTCTCATTTTCACCTAATTCTCTCATTCTGAAAGTTAACCATACACTGTAAAGTGAAAACTTGAGGAATGGCAAGGAGTCGTATAACGTTACCAGTTAATATTATAACGAATTGGTTAGGTTACTAACGTTAGCTCATCTGATGTTGTAACGTTAGCTAGCTCACCCCAGATTCCGTGGTCAGGCTTATCACCTAACTCTTCGATATCGTTCAGGGGACGCGCTGCTGTAAGTTAACTGGTAAACTGCCTTTCAACTCTCCCGCTGTCTTTCCAGAGCACGCGCTGATGCTGTAACTAGCCATTCTCTTCTCTCTTCAGTCTCATGCTGCATCCTGTTATGTGAACGATTTGGCTGTGCCTTGGATACAGCCAGTATTGCTCCAAATGCACATCACTAGTTCGCATACAGCCAGTAGTCTCCCCGCTCAAACTTTTCTCGTCGGATCTACACGAATCACGTAGGTCACCTATTTTGGATTCAAAACGATGACTTTCGCCGAAAGGTGACTAGTTTGCATCCCTGAATATATCAATTCTTGCCTTTTCAAAATCTACTATGAATACCAGACCTGAGTAGTGTTCGAATCCTCATACCGTACTATTTGTGGCGTAAATTGAGTATATAGCATGTTTTTTGGTCATAGTATGATATAGTTAGTATGCCAAAAGTTCCGGATGTCATACTAAATTTAACAAAATATGAAGTATACACGCAGAGGACACTCTTTCCGTACTTAGGGCCCATAATGCAATTCTTCAGGAAATGGGCATGGCTTCATCTTTTTCAGATTTGAAGAAAATGGCGGAAAATATGCAGCCGAAGTCCAACAAGAGCGGATAGAAATTCATTGCTTTAACTAATTATGACAAATGTTTAGAAAATGTTGAGCAATGTAATAAAGTAATGACTTTTCAAATACGTTACCTTACATGTTATGTTGGCTGACAATTTGTTAGCTACGCTGTCCTTATGAACCGCATAGGATATCGGTATGTTAGCTAGCTCCCTAACGTTAGTTGGCTACTTATACATCCAATTTGCCAGTATATTAACTATAGGCCATCTAACTAACTACCAAATGTTGATTGACTTGATTATTCCCGTCATTCCGAGCTTAGCTAAATTGTATAGTCGTTGTGCGTTCTCAATGTACATGCTGGTGCTTTTGTAAATTCGCTCTGGCTATATACTCCGATTTCAAAGCACTCTCTCTGAGTGTACCAGAGCGCAGAATAATTCATTTAATTTAACCTGTTGAATATGGCTGGTGCCAGTAAACGTTAGAAAAAACCCACAATTCAACAGCATAGTTACAGTCACCAACGCTCTGGATGACATGAAAACTGCCTAACCAGCTCTGCTAGGGCGAGTAAAATGGTCAGAGTGGTCTCATTTGTGTCTGGAAGTAGCTAGCATGCTAGCCAACATTAGCTTCGGTGCTTGACTGCCGTTGTAAGGCAGCCCTACTGTAAATCAACCCTACTCCTCGGCTCGAGCGTCCAGTGTGCTCTCCGAGAGCGAAACTGTCGGAATGTCAGTATGGGTATTCGAACACAGCTCTGGTTTATCAATTTTTCATGGTGTTCTATTGTTTCCAGTATTTGTCTTATATTATCTCCAATGTATCATCCATGTAAAAAACCTGTCTGATCAGGATGAATTATCTCCAACAACACCTTTTTAATTCTATGTGCTATGCATTTTGCTAGGATTTTGCATCACAATGGACTGGATCTTCATACTTAGCACATGGGTCCGGTTTCAGTAATAGTGAAATCAGACCTTGCTGATACTGATAGTACCATTTTATAGGAGTGGTTAAAACATGCTAATAATGGATCTTTAAGTACATTTGAAAAATGTTTGATATACAGTGCATTCGGAAAGAATTCAGTCCCCTTCCCTTTTGCCACAGCCTTATTCTAAAATTCTTTACATCGTTTTCTTCCCTCATCAATCTACACACAATACCCCATAATGACGAAGTGAAAACAGGGTTTTAGACAATTTTTCAAATGTATTAACTTAAAACAGATACCTTATTTACATAAGTATTCAGACCCTTTGCTATTAGACTCGAAATTGAGCTCAAGTGCATCCTGTTTCCATTGATCATCCTTGAGATGTTTCTACAACTTGATTAGAGTCCAGCTGTGGTAAATTTAATTGACTGGACATGATTTGGAAAGGCCTGTCTATATAAGGTCTCACAGTTGACAGTGCATGTCAGAGCAAAAACCAAGCCATGAGGTCGAAGGAATTGTACGTAGTGCTCCGAGACAGGATTATGTCGAGGCACAGATCTAGGGAAGGGTACCAAAAAATGTCTGCCGCATTGAAGATCCCAAAGAACATAGTGACCTCCATCATTCTTAAATGGAATTCATTTGGAACCTCCAAGACTCTTCAAGCCAAGCGTCACATCTGGAGGAAACCTGGCACCATCCCTACGGTTAAGCATGGTGGTGGCAGCATCATGCTGTGGGGATGTTTTTCAGCGGCAGGGACTGCGAGACTAGTCAGAATTGAGGGAAAGATGAACGTAACAAAGTACAGAGAGATCCTTGATAAAAACCCTTACCAGAGCGCTCAGGACCTCAGACTGGGGCGAAGGTTTTACCTTCCATCAGGACAACAACTCTAAGCACACAGCCAAGACAATGCACGAGTGGCTTCGGGACAAGTCTCTGAATGTCCTTGAGTGGCCCAGCCAGAGCCCGGACTTGAACCCGATCGAACATCTCTGGAGAGACCTGAAAATTGCTGTGCAGCGACGCTCCCCATTCAACCTGACAGAGCTTGAGAGGATCTCCAGAGAAGAATGGGAGAAACTCACCAACTACAGGTGTGCCAAGCTTGTAGCGTCATACCCAAGAAGACTCAAGGCTGTAATCGCTGCCAAACAAAGTACTGAGTAAAGGTATACTATATTTACTTATGTAAATGTGATAAAGTTTTTTATTTGTTATACATTTGCATAGAAATTCTATAAACCTGTTTTTGCTTTGTCAGTAAGGGGGATTGTGTGTAGATTGATGAGGGGAAAAAATATTTAATCCATTGTAGAATACGGCTGCAACTTAACTCCATCCCTCTGTGTTCCTGCTTGCTCTTTTTATTTATTTTTATTTCACCTTTATTTAACCAGCACAGAGTTACACATGGGATAAACAAACGTACAGCCAATAACACAATAGAAAAATCTATATACGGTGTGTGCAGATGTCGTAAGATTAAGGAGGTAAGGCAATAAATAGGCCATATTGGCAAAATAATTACAATTTAGCAATTAAACAGTGGAGGGATAGATGTGCAGAAGATGAATGTGCAAGTAGAGATACTGGGAAGCAAAGGAGCATAAAAATAAATAACAATATGGGGATAAGGTAGTTGGGTGTGCTATTTACAGATGCAATGATCAGTAAGCTGCTCTGACAGCTGATGCTTGAAGTTAGTGAGGGAGATCTAAGACTCCAGCTTCAGTGATTTTTTTGGCAATTCGTTCCAGTCATTGGCAGCAGATAACTGGAAGGAAAGGCGGCCAATGAGGAGATACTTACTTACTTACTTACTTACTTACTTACTTACTTACTTACTTACTTACTTACTTTATTGTCCCCATGGGGAAATGTTGTTGCAGTGTCATGTACACGTTTAAAGTGCCGTTTAAATACAAAACAAAAATTGACACTACTACTTTCATAACAGTTACATACCAATATATATATTTTTTTTTAAAGACTAGCCTGCTGAACATGAGCCCGAGCTATTTAGAAGGGATTTCACACCTGGCACAAATTATTGTCTAGTTCTGTTTTTCCTGCTGCGTCCAGGGGGGAGTAGTTCAAAGTCCGGGTACAGGGGGTGGCTTGGGTCTAAAATGATTTTGTGATCCTTGCTGAGGGCCCTGACCTTAAAGATCTCATCCAGGCCTTTCTGTTTGACTCCAAGTACATTGCTTGCTGTGGTGATAATCCTTCTCAGTATATTTCTCTGGCTGACAGTGGCATTGACCAGTGAAATATACCTGCTGGAGCGCGTGCTAGGGTGGGTGCTGCTATGGTGACCAGTGAGCTGAGATAAGGCAGCGCTTTACTAAGCAAAGACTTATAGATGACCTGGAGCCAGTGGGTTTGGCGATGAATATGTAGTGAGGGCCAGCCAACGAGAGCATACAGGTCGCAGTGGTGGGTAGTATATGGGGCTTTGGTGACAAAGCGGATGGCACTGTGATAGACTACATCCAATTTGCTGAGTAGAGTGTTGGAGGCTATTTTGTAAATGACATCGCCGAAGTTAAGGATCGGTAAGATAGTCAGCTTTACGAGGATATGTTTGGCAGCATGGGTGAAGGATGCTTTGTGGTGAAATAGGGAGCTGATTTTAGATTTAATTTTGGATTGGAGATGCTTAATGTGAGTCTGGAAGGAGAGTTTACAGTCTAACCAGACACCTAGGTGTTTGTAGTTGTCCACATATTCACAAGTCAGAACCGTCCAGAGTAGTGATGCTAGACGGGCGTGTGCGGGCAGCGATCGGTTGAAGAGCATGCATTTAGTTTTACTTGCTTTTAAGAACAGTTGGAGGCCACAGAAGTAGTATTGTATGGCATTTAAGCTCGTCTGGGGCCAGAAGTATACAGAATGGTGGATCAGAGAATCACCAGTAGCAAGAGAGACATCATTGATGGATACAGAGAAAATAGTCGGCCCGAGAATTGAACCCTGTGGCACCCCCATAGAGACTGCCAGAGGTCCGGACAACAGGCCCTCCGATTTGACACGCGGAACTCTATCTGAGAAGTAGTTGGTGAACCAGGCGAGGCAGTCATTTGAGAAACCAAGGCTGTTGAGTCTGCCAATAAGAATGTGGTGATTAACAGAGTCAAAAGCCTTGGCCAGGTTGATGAAGACAGCTGCACAGTGTTGTATTTTATCGATGGTGGTTATGATATCATTTAGGACCTTGAGCGTGGCTGATGTGCACCCATGACCAGCTCTGAAACCAGATTGCATATCGGAGAAGGTACGGTGGGATGCGAAATGGTCAGTGATCTGTTTCTTAACTTGGCTTTCGAAGGTTTTAGAAAAGCAGGGTAGGATAGATATAGGTCTAGAGTGTCTCCCCCTTTGAAGAGGGGGATGACTGCGGCAGCTTTCCAATCTTTAGGGATCTCAGACGATACGAAAGGGAGGTTGAACAGGCTAGTAATAGGGGTTGCAACAATTATGGCGGATCATTTTTTAGAAAGAAAGGGTCCAGATTGTTTAGCCCAGCTAATTTGTCGGGGTCCAGATTTTGCAGCTCTTTCAGAACATCAGCTATCCAGGATACCCGGGCCAGGTCGATTAGAAAGGCCTGCTCGCTGACGTGTTTTAGGGAGCGTTTGACAGTGATGAGGGGTGGTCGTTTGGCAGCGGACCCAAGGCAATGAGGCAGTGATTGCTGAGATCCTGGTTGAAGACAGCAGAGGTGTATTTAGAGGGCAGGTTGGTCAGGATGATGGCTCTGTCAGACTGTTTGGCGATACCAAGCGGGGACACCAAAGCTCTACCTAATCACCCTTTAAGCCCTGCACACCGGATCTCTGCTTGCATTGCGTGGAATAGGCCTGTGGGGAGTCCGGAAGGCCTGTACCTCGCCGTCTTATGGAGAGTGAATAAGTACTGGTAGGTAAGGGGAGGAAGTGTAGTCAATGACCGAGATTGGACAATTTATCATTTAAAGCAATGATCTGAGCGTTTCCTTGCTTTTTGATTGGCCTGTTAGGCCTGAGGGGGAGTATACCAAACCTTGTTAGTTGATCCTAATAGGCTGGAGTGAGTTTGCCAGCTTGGCGCCATTTCAACATGGAAGGTGAGGTAGCTGGATAGCTAGGCTGACAGTGCTGTGTTCCGGGATGGAATGGCATCCCAGATACACACTCGTCCGAGGCCGAGTCTTGCAGCCGTCCCATACATCTCTCTACATGGGGTGGGCGATGACAAGCGTGAATCACGGAGCCACCTTTTAGATCACTCGTTGGACTTGTTCTGCGCTAATTGTTTACAGTGTGCCAACACGAACGGACCTCTTTTTATACCTTTTATGCAGAACTCAGAGCTCACATTCTCCAGCCCAGGGTATTTTTAACTGTCTCTAACACCACTGTGTGACCGCAGCAAGGCAAAGCTGAGTGCTTCTGTCTGCTGCTTCCCTTTCTCCATGACCTCACTCTCTTCCACTTGTCTATTCTCCCGGCGGGCTGTGTTTGGGCAGGGTGCCCGTAACCAGGGGTCAGTGTGTGTGTGTGGGAATGGTGCCCTTAGTCACCATCCTCAGCTAAACCTGATGCTGAGTCTGGTTTTTAACTAAACCTACAGTAAGTGGATGCCTGGTCTTCACTGGCACTGTGTGTGCTTGTCTACATATGTGCGTGGACAATTGAAAGAGAAGGCTTGTCACTAAGGGCTTTGGATTGGAACCAGTCTGTGCCCACTGAAAAATGTTACACGAAGATGGGAACCATGCGCCACAATGGTTTAATCGCATCATCTCCCAGAAGTGCCTACAAGTCACAGACAATTAGAAGCAACTTCTCTCTACACTGGCCTCTATGTCCTCTGGCTGTAGGTTAGTTGTGTTATTATCAGCAGTGTTAGCGATGCTAATGCTAATCTAATGGTATCACATTGTAGTGTTAGCGCACTAGGCCTTTTAGTTGTTTTCCCTGTCATTCTAGGCTTGGTTTTATGGACTCGTCACAACTCTAGGCTAATCCCAGAGGAGTGCAGTGTGTGCTGATGCAATTATATCTCTGGTGGTGTGAATAAAGCGTGTATTCATTCCCTTAATTGAGCGATGCAGGCTTCTCTGGGCAGGGGGATGACATGGGGGAGATGCTAGCTGATGAGCCGGCCTACCGTATTGTCTGTGCGTTGAGGTGTGGTGCTTCTAGCCTGCAGCGCTAATGAGGAATTTGGCAGGAAGGGGGGGGGGGCCTGAATAGGCTTAGAGTACCTATCTCAATGCAATGTACAATAGCAGCGTAATTAGCACACAATACCAGTCTGAGGACTATTACCGTGCCTTCAGAAAGTATTCACAACCTTTGACTTTTTCCACATTTTGTTGTGTTACAAACAATACCCCATAATGTCAAAGTGGAATTATGTTTTTGACTTTGTTGCAGCCTTGTTGCTAGCCCTTGCATAATCCATATGAAGTTAGCCTCATATACAGTGCATTCGGAAAGTATTCAGACACCTTGACTTTTTCCACATTTTGTTACTATTTTTGCTTAGTCAATATGGGGTATTGTGTGTAGATTGATGAGGGAAGAAAAACGCTTGAATCCATTTTAGAATACGGCTGTAACGTAACAAAGAAGTGGAAAAGTGGAAGGGGTCTGAATACTTCCCGAATGAACTGTAAGCTTACCATGTGACTGTGCGCTTTTTTGTCTGGCTTTCTGGCTCTGGTTAAGACTGAGGGGCCCAGCTGTGTGTGTGGTTTCGCCACCAGACGGAGAGCAGACACAGAAACCTCAAAACCAGCAGTTCCAGAGAAAGAGAGAAACAGAGGAAGCCAGGGAGATTAATTTTCCCTTGCTCCAGTTCACCCTCTAAAACCACTGAACCTAAGATGGTACCCCATCGCCCCGTTTATGAGATGGACCGGGCTCTCCCTCTGACCCCTGCCCTCCCGTCTCTCCCCAGGGCTCTCAGACTGATGAGTCACTGTGTGTGCTCCTCCCCTCCCTCTGCTCTGTTCCAGCCCTGGGCTGAGTACACACACACTCACACAGAGCGAAAGCAGCTGCGGAGGCTCTGACACTGTGTGAACAGTGAGGCAGGAGTATTGTGATACAGTCCCTTCTCGTCACAGATCACAGCAAGTAGCCTTACCACAGTCATGTTGGCTCTAGCTGTAGGTAGCTGTGCAGATCTGTGCGCATCACAAACACTCTTGTCTCCTTGCTCTGATTAGTTTAGTAAGGGAGCGTGATTCCTCCTGAGATCCAGGAATGCTGGCTGGCTGACCGGAGCAATTCATTGACATTCTGGCTCTTTTTAAACTACTGGTCCCCAAAGGCCCTTAGGGGCCACTTCAACAACGATGTCAGATAAGGGTAGTGTTGAAAAGAGTCTCTCGCAATCAGCGATAATGGGATAATAACCAGCCAATCAAACCGTATAGAGTTTGATTAACATTATTGTCTAAAGATAGAATCTTACAAACATGGTTGAAGGTTGGATGAAAATTCTTCAATAATTAGTTGTATGCTGCTGTGTAAGAACAGTTTTTTTATTCTCGGATGACATGGTCATGCATGGTCTGTTCCGACATTTGTTGACGTGATGTATGTGAGGTAATTAGTAATGTCATTACTAACTTTGCCCAGTAGAAAGTTCCAGGAAATGGAGTTAGTGATTAATGTGCCCACACCAGCTCCTTTGATCAGCCTGAGTAGTTTAATTCCATGCTTTCATGAAAAGAGATGACCAGACCGTGAATTCTGCTCAACCAGAGAATTCTGCTGCCATGCTTCTTCTCTCTGACCAACAAACACAAAAAAACTTGAACTGCTTGATATGGGCATTTGACTGGAAGATTACAAAATCTAATAAGGCTCTCGTAGTAATGTAATTTAGAAATCAGAAAATTAAGAACAGAAAAGGTTCATTAATAATCTCAATGGAATAGTAAAGAACACAAGTTTAAAAAATGATATATGCATGTGGACACCCCCTTCAAATTAGTGGATTCTGCTATTTCAGCCACACCCGTTACTGACAGGTGTATAAAATTGAGCACTCCGCCATGCAATCTCCATAGACAAACAAGTGCTCTGTGACTTTCAAAATGGCACCGTCATAGGATGACACTTTTCCAACAAGTCAGTTTGTAAAATTTCTGCTCTACTAGTGCTGCCCTGGACAACTGTAAGTGCTGTTATTGTGAAGTGGAAACATCTAGGAGCAACAACGGTTCAGCTGTGATGTGGTAGGCCACACAAGCTCACAGCGGGACCCCCGAGTGCTGAAGCACGTAGAACATAAAAATCGTCTGTTCTCGGTTGCAGCACACACTACCGAGTTTTAAACTGCCTCTGGAAGCAACATCAGCACAAGAACTGTTAGTCAGGATCTTCAAAAAGTGGGTTTCCATGGCCGAGCAGCCGCACACAAGCCTAAGATCACCATGCGTGATGCCAAGCGTCGGCTGGAGTGGTGTAAAGCTCGCCGCCATTGGACTCTGGAGCAGTGGAAACGACAAATCAGATACCTGCCCCAATGCATAGTGCCAACTGTAAAGTTTGGTGGAGAAGGAATAATGGTCTGGGGCTATTTTTCATGGTCGGGCTCAGCCCCCCTAGTTCCAGTGAAGGGAAATCTTAATGCGACAACATACAATGACATTCTAGACAATTCTGGTCTTCTAACTTTGTGGCAACAGTTTGGGGAAGGCCCTTCCCTGTTTCAGAATGACAATGCCCCAGTGCACAAAGCAAGCTCCATACAGAAATGGTTTGTCAAGATTGCTGTAGAAGAACTTGACTGGCCTGTGCAGAGTCATGACCTCAACTCCATCAAACACCTTTGGGATGAATTGGAAAGCCGACTGCGAGCCAGGCTTAATCGCTCAAAATCAGTGTCCGACCTCACTAATGCTCTTGTGGCTGAATGGAAGCAAGTCCCCGCAGCAATGTTTCCGACATCTAGTGAAAAGCCTTCCCAGAAGAGCGGAGGCTGTTATAGCAGCAAAGGATGGACCAACTCCATATTAATGCCATGATTTTGGAATGAGATGTTCGACGAGCAGGTGTCCACATACCTTTGGTCATGTAGTGTATGATACTTGTGTTTTTGCTTACTTGGCTATATCAGGTTGTTAAATTGAGTTATACTGGAGAACTTCTGAGGAACAGGTCTTAGATGTCACTGTTAGTGACTGTGCCTTTGTGCTATTCCGTATGTCTTACTTAGCAGTGTACACACCCTTCGAGTTTGTGGTGTCAAAGTATTTTTCTGCTTAGTGCTCAACCTCACTCAGAACAGCCCAGTGCCACAGTTCAGCATTTTCTGAGTTTGTGCTGGAGCCATGCCTTTATAAATGCTCCCCCCCCCCCCCCCCCCCTCCTGTCCAGCACTGGGTTCAAGTTCGGACAGAGAGAGGAGGAGAGAGAGGGAGAAGTGGATAAAGACAAGAAGTGACAATGACAGACAGAGAGAAAAAAGAAAGTTGGAGACAGGCAACAAAGACAGTCTGAGAAAAAGAGAGCACGAGACAGAGGAAAGAGAGAGGGGCAGAGAAAAGTAAAAAACAGGGAGAGATTGAGTCTGTGACTTTAGTGAAGGGGGGGGTGGACATGACTCCCCATCCTTATACGGTTACATGCAATCCTGGCACGGGTACTGAGGAGCAGCAAAACATGCTCATTTAAAGCTTAAATAAACACTGGCCTACATATCCGGCACCCTCCACAGCACAGCACCTCGTCCTCCCCACAAGGGAAGGGGCAAGAAAGAATGCTGTGGAATTTGAAAGGGAGTGCATTTGTTTGTTTTTTTTACCTTTATTTAACTAGGCAAGTCAGTTAAGGTTTGGCCCAGTTTGGTAGCCACATACATGGCGGGAATGTGCTTGGAGTGGAATTTTAGAAAGAGTGAGAACTTAGTCCGAAACAAATGTAGGGAAATGACTTGAAAGCGGAGGTACAGTGGCTTGCAAAAGTATTCACCCCCTTGGCACTTTTCCTATTTTGTTGCCTGACAACCTGGAATTAAATTAGATTTTTGGGGGGCTTGTCTCATTTGATTTACACAACATGCCTACCACTTTGAAGATGCAAAATATTTTTTAATGTGAAACAAACAAGACAAAAAAACAGAACTTGAGCGTGCATAACTATTCACCCCCCCCCCCAAAAAAAAAGTCAATACTTTGTAGAGCCACCTTTTGCAGCAATTACAGCTGCAAGTCTCTTAGGGTAAGCTTGGCACATCTAGCCACTGATTTTTGCTCATTCTTCGAGGCAAAACTGCTCCAGCTCCTTCAAGTTGGATGGGTTCCGCTGGTGTACAGCAATCTTTAAGTCATACCACAGATTCTCAATTGGATTGAGGTCTGGGCTTTGACTAGGCCATTTAAATGTTTCCCCTTCAACCACTCAAGTGTTGCTTTAGCAGTATGCTTAGGGTCATTGGCCTGCTGGAAGGTGAACCTCCGTCCCAGTCTCAAATCTCTTGAAGACTGAAACAGGTTTCCCTCAAGAATTTCCCTGTACAGTGCCTTGCGAAAGTATTCGGCCCCCTTGAACTTTGCGACCTTTTGACACATTTCAGGCTTCAAACATAAAGATATAAAACTGTATTTTTTTGTGAAGAATCAACAACAAGTGGGACACAATCATGAAGTGGAACGACATTTATTGGATATTTCAAACTTTTTTAACAAATCAAAAACTGAAAAATTGGGCGTGCAAAATTATTCAGCCCCCTTAAGTTAATACTTTGTAGCGCCACCTTTTGCTGCGATTACAGCTGTAAGTCGCTTGGGGTATGTCTCTATCAGTTTTGCACATCGAGAGACTGACATTTTTTCCCATTCCTCCTTGCAAAACAGCTCGAGCTCAGTGAGGTTGGATGGAGAGCATTTGTGAACAGCAGTTTTCAGTTCTTTCCACAGATTCTAGATTGGATTCAGGTCTGGACTTTGACTTGGCCATTCTAACACCTGGATATGTTTATTTTTGAACCATTCCATTGTAGATTTTGCTTTATGTTTTGGATCATTGTCTTGTTGGAAGACAAATCTCCGTCCCAGTCTCAGGTCTTTTGCAGACTCCATCAGGTTTTCTTCCAGAATGGTCCTGTATTTGGCTCCATCCATCTTCCCATCAATTTTAACCATCTTCCCTGTCCCTGCTGAAGAAAAACAGGCCCAAACCATGATGCTGCCACCACCATGTTTGACAGTGGGGATGGTGTGTTCAGCTGTGTTGCTTTTACGCCAAACATAACGTTTTGCATTGTTGCCAAAAAGTTCAATTTTGGTTTCATCTGACCAGAGCACCTTCTTCCACATGTTTGGTGTGTCTCCCAGGTGGCTTGTGGCAAACTTTAAACTACACTTTTTATGGATATCTTTAAGAAATGTCTGTCTTCTTGCCACTCTTCCATAAAGGCCAGATTTGTGCAATATACAAAGATTGTATACAACAAGATTGTTGTATCTCTGCAGTTCATCCAGAGTGATCATGGGCCTCTTGGCTGCATCTCTGATCAGTCTTCTCTTTGTATGAGCTGAAAGTTTAGAGGGACGGCCAGGTCTTGGTAGATTTGCAGTGGTCTGATACTCCTTCCATTTCAATATTATCGCTTGCACAGTGCTCCTTGGGATGTTTAAAGCTTGGGAAATCTTTTTGTATCCAAATCCGGCTTTAAACTTCTTCACAACAGTATCTCGGACCTGCCTGGTGTGTTCCTTGTTCTTCATGATGCTCTCTGCGCTTTTAACGGACCTCTGAGACTATCACAGTGCAGGTGCATTTATACGGAGACTTGATTACACACAGGTGGATTGTATTTATCATCATTAGTCATTTAGGTCAACATTGGATCATTCAGAGATCCTCACTGAACTTCTGGAGAGAGTTTGCTGCACTGAAAGTAAAGGGGCTGAATAATTTTGCACGCCCAATTTTTCAGTTTTTGATTTGTTAAAAAAGTTTGAAATATCCAATAAATGTCGTTCCACTTCATGATTGTGTCCCACTTGTTGTTGATTCTTCACAAAAAAATACAGTTTTATATCTTTATGTTTGAAGCCTGAAATGTGGCAAAAGGTCGCAAAGTTCAAGGGGGCCGAATACTTTCGCAAGGCACTGTATTTAGCGGCATTCATCATTCCTTCAATTCTGACCAGTTTCCCAGTCCCTGCTGATGAAAAACATCCCCACAGCATGATGCTGCCACCACTACTCTTCACTGTGGGGATGGTGTTCTCAGAGTGATGAGAGGTGTTGGGTTTACGCCAGACATAGCGTTTTCCTTGATTGCCAAAAAGCTACATTTTAGTCTCATCTAACCAGATTACCTCCTTCCATAGGTTTTTTCTGGCCACTCTTCCTTAAAGCCCAGCTCTGTGGAGTGTACGGCTTAAAGTGGTCCTATCGACAGATACTCCAATCTCCGCTGTGGAGCTTTGCAGCTCCTTCAGGGTTATCTTTGGTCTCTTTGTTGCCTCTCTGATTAATGCCCTCCTTGCCTGGTCTGTGAGTTTTGGTGGGCTGCCCTCTCTCAATCTGATACACGTCAAATCAGTTTTCTTGATCTTTTTATCTTGTGTGAAGACAATGTTCCATACACTGATCTTTACAGGAAACCTACTAATCGTAACATTTAGTTGAGGGCTGATAGTTGTCATCCACTTCCCTTGAAAAACAGTTTGCCCTACAGCCAATTATATCAAATCAAAAGAATTTGTAAAAAAAAAAAAAAAGATTTCGAAAGAAAAATGGCTGAGACGCAAAGAAAATTCAAGGAGAGGGGGTATAAAAATGGTCAGATTAATACTGGCATTGAGAAAATTCAAAACAAAAACATGACCTTTTTCAAGGTCAGTCTCGCAAAAATAAGCATTCTTGCGTTCTTTTCCTTTTTTTTTTTTGAATTTTACCCCTTTTTCTCCCCAATTTCGTGGTATCCAATTGTTGTAGTAGCTACTATCTTGTCTCATTGCTACAACTCCCGTACGGGCTCGGGAGAGACGAAGGCTGAATGTCATGCGTCCTCCGATACACAACCCAACCAGCCGTACTGCTTCTTAACACAGCGCGCATCCAACCCGGAAGCCAGCCGCACCAATGTGTCGGAGGCTACACCGTGCACCTGGCAACCTAGCATTCTTGCGTTCTAACTACCCACTATTCAAAGTGCTCGGAACAAATTAAGGGAATCGTTCACAAACATTGGCACATTCTAAGATCCGATGATAGTATCGGTAATGTGTTTTCGGACCTTCCCTTGGTCGTATTCTCGCGGGGCAGAAACCTCAGTGATCAATTGGTAAACTCTGATTTACCACCCCAAGATATCGCTGCACAACATCTATTTGCACCCCTACTGGATGGAAACTACAAATGTAATGGCTGTGGTCAATGCAATGGCACTTATAAATGTAGATCCTTCAAACACCCCCAAACAGGGAAACAGACCCCAATCAAAGGTGTTATCACGTGCTCCACTAAGGCAGTTATTTATCTTATAACTTGTCCTTCTGGTAAAAATGATGTGGGTAAAACAAAGAGAGAATTAAAAGTACGTATCTCGGAGCATCGTAATACCATTAGGTGCAAAAACTCGACTTACCCAGTTGCGGCCCACTTTTTGGAAGAAAACCACTTGATTTAGTCTCTACGTTATATTGGCATCGAACATGTCATGCCTCCCTTAGGTGACCTCGACAATTTATTGTTAAAACGAGAGGCTGCCTGGATCTTTAATTTAAGGACCCTTGCTCCCTTCGGTCTAAACGTAGACTTTGATCTGAAGCCATTCTTGTGATTTTGCTATTGTAAATGTTTGTAGGCTTATGTAGCCAAATTTGATCTATGATCGTACGCTATCCATTTATGTTTTTTGTATGAGAATTAACCAATGGTATCAGGCCACACCCAGCCATGATTACAGACACCTGTGTGTGTCTTTTGACACTATATAAATGAGTCATCCAGCAGTGTTTATCATTATACCCTGATGAAGACAGCTTGTCTGTCGAAACATTGGACATAAATATTTTTGCATCTGAGCTCCTAGAGTGTGCGACTCTCTTTTATTTTTTAAGGGTGGCCCTCTCTTGGCAGGTTTGTTGTGGTGCCATATTCTTTCCATTTTTTAATAGGATCGATATATTGGTGCTCCGTGGGATGTTCAAAGTTCTGATATTTTTTTATAACCCAACCCTGATCTGTACTTCTCCACAACTTTGTCCCTGACCTGTTTAGAGAGCTCCTTGGTCTTCATGGTGCCACTTGCTTGGTGGTGCCCCTCGCTTAATGGTGTTGCAGATTCTGGGGCCTTTCATGTGACACTTAGATGGAACACAGGTGGACTTTATTTAAATAATTATGTGACTTGTGAAGGTAATTGGTTGCACCAGATCTTATTTAGGGGCTTCATAGCAAAAGGGGTGAATACACCACTTTTAATTTGTTTTGAATTTTTTGAAACAAGTCATTTTTTTCACTTCACCAATTTGGACTATTTTGTGTATGTCCATTACATTAAATGACAGGTTGTAATGCAACAAAATATGAAAAATGCCAAGGGGGTGAATACTTTTGCAAGGCACTCTGAGTCAGTTGACAGTAGTTTGACTCAGCTCGTCATTTAAATAAATACGGGCTACACAATTGAGTAAATTAAAATGTCTTTATTAAGAGGACTTTTCTGTATTTTGTTCTACCATTGAACCGTGTTTCTTTTGTACCTAGGGGACGCCTACGATGTGTGTGCCATATGCCTGGATGAGTATGAGGAGGGAGACAAGCTCCGGGTCCTGCCCTGCTCTCACGGTGAGGCTTGGCCTGCCATGCCCTCTACCCCCTCCTGACACACACACCAACAACCTACTACCCTAAACCCATCGACTTGCCACCTGTGCTCCTCCACTGCAGTCCTCTAGATCAGTGTTTTCCAACTCTAGTCCTCAAGTACCCCCAAAAGTACACATTTTTGTTGTAGCCCCAGACAAGCACACCTAATTTAAATGCGTCAACTAATCACTAAGTCCTCAATGAGTTGAATCGGGTGTTTTTGTCCAGGGCTACAACAAAAATGTGTGCTGTTGGAAGACTAGAGTTGGGAAACACTGCTCTAGATACACAAAAGTATGTGAACACCCATTCAAATGAGTGGATTCAGCTATTTCATCCACACCCATTGCTAACAGGTGTATAAAATCAAGCACACAGCCATGCAATCTCCATAGACAAACATTGGCAGTAGAATGGCCTTACTGAAGAGCTCAGTGACTTTCAATGTGGCATCGTCATAGAATGCCACCTTTCTAACAAGTATGTTCTTCAAATTTCTGCCTTGCTAGATCTGCCCCGGTCAACTGTAAGTGCTGTTATTGTGAAGTGGAAATGTCTAGGAGCAACAACGGCTCAGCCGCAAATGGTAGGCCACACAAGCTCACAGAACAGGACCGCTGAGTGCTGAAGCGCATAAAATGTGTCTGTCCTAAAGTTGCAACACTCACTACCAAGTTCCAAACTGCCTCTAGAAGCAACGTCTACACAAGAACTGTTCATCGGGAGCTTCATTAAATGGGTTTCCATGGCCGAGCAGCCACACACAAGCCTAAGATCACCATGCGCAATGCCAAGCGTCGGCTGGAGTGGTGTAAAGTTCACCGCAATTGGACTCTGGAGCTGTGGAAACGCGTTCTCTAGAGTGAGGAGCAGTGTTTTCTGGAGTGAGGAATCATGCTTCACCATCTGGCAGTCCAACGGACAAATCTGGGTTTAGCGGCTGCCAGGAGAACGCTACCTGCCCTAATGCATAGTGCCAACTATAAAGTTTTGTGGAGGAGGAATAATGGTATTGGGCTGTTTTTCATGGTTTGGGCTAGGCCCATTAGTTCCAGTGAAGAGAAATCTTAACGCTACAGCATACTGTGCTTACAACTTGGTAGCAACAGTTTGGGTAAGGCCCTATCCTGTTTCAGCATGACAATCCCCATGTGCACAAAGCAAGGTCCATACAGAAATGGTTTGTCGAGATAGGTGTGGAAGAACTTGACTGGCCTGCACAGAGCCCTGACCTCTACCCCATCGTACACCTTTGGGATTAATTGGAACGCCAACTTCGAGCCAGGCATAATCGCCCAACATCAGTGTCCAACCTCACTAATGTGCATGGCTAAATGGAAGCAAGTCCCCGCAGCAATGTTTTCCAACATCTAGTGGAAATAGTGGAGGCAGCAAAGGGGGGACTAACTCCATATTAATGCCCATGATTTTGGAATGAGCAGGTGTCCAAATACTTTTGGCAATGTAGTATAAAACACCAGGTCATGTGTTGATGTCTCAGTGGGAGACAGTCTGAAGGGCTCTACTGCACCCTGTGCTGTTCCTTGAACCATGCCTGTCTGTATCATCCCAGAAAATCATCTATTTGGCTCCAGCTCACTTTGCTGCATCTAATATGCAGCTGGCCTGACCGCTAGTGTTCTTAGAAAACCACTGTAGCTTCTGTCAAGCTATACTAATACTGTATACAGTACTGGTAATGTAGAAGTTAAATAGACTAAATGCCATTTTCTTGTTGAAAATGGCTGGTTTTAAAGCATTATTTCCTGAAGCTTAAATCCTAGTATTCTAATACATTAAGCTAGGTTTGCCTTTGAAATTCCCCATTACCCTGTCCAGGTGTTGTAGCCAAACCTAATCAAAATTGTCCACCCTTATATAGTCAGTAGATAACAAGCACACCCTTAGGATTACCTTGTGTGTTGTACCTTTGATTTACAACCCTAGAAAAAACCTACATGCTGCCTATGATTGTGAGTGTCATGACCTGTCCTCTCCCTCCCTCCAGCTTACCACAACAAGTGTGTGGACCCCTGGCTGACCAAGACCAGGAAGACGTGTCCTGTGTGCAAGCAGAAGGTGGTCCCCTCTGCGGGCGACTCAGACTCCGATTCGGAGGAGGGCGACAGCGGGCCCGATGAGAACGAGGTGTCAGAGAGCACCCCGCTGCTGCGCTCCCTGGCCTCCACCAGCGGCCACTCTTTTGGCACCATGTTGGGCGCCTCACGTTCCGAGCCCGATCAGGAGTCCTCCGAGTATGAAGACGACCACCTGGACACCAGCGACGACAGCAAGGTCACCGTGGAGACAGTGGTGCAGCTGCAGGAGCCTCGTCCTGACGACCACGACCCGGTCCGTGCCTGATTGGTTGGCCTGAGTTGACAGACAGGTGGCCGGTCCCCCGCCCCTCTCTCCCACTCACCCTATGGGGTTGCAGAGACTCACGCTGGTGGCGTGGTCAAGAGGATTTGTTTCATTTTTACATCTCCCTCCAAGTTTAGAATGCAAATCACCTTAATTCTCCATTTGTTGTATTTTTAACCTGATTACTGAAGGGTGGGACAATGTGCAGATGGTGTCGTCATGTGTTTTGGGCTAAACGGCGTCGATTTCACAGGAATGTTGCCGTACAGTAGACCGTATTTTACTCTGGTTTGTCAGTATGGGGTGGTTTTCTGCAGACATCCTCCGACTAGGGTTATACTCTATTCACTGTGAGAAAGGGCTCGATGCTCTCGTGTGCACGAGCATGCTTGACACCAACTGTGAAGGAATGCATTGAGTATATAAATAATGTATAGATCACCATAATTAACATCTTAAAACATTGATTATTTTGTAGCCTGTATATCTGTAGTCTGGGGAAGCAAAAAAATGTTATATTGTATATATTTCTGCTGTATAGAAATATCTAAATCAAAGTACTATACAGCAGCCTTTTATAAAATCGATTGAACTGACCTTTTCCATGTGAATATATAAAACGATTGGCCATGGGAACTGGGTTTTGACAATCGGTCTCTACCCTGAGATCCGGGAGCCAGTCGCTCATCTCAGAGTATGATTTTGATGCGACTGATATGTTACGTTGACCTGCACAGACAAAATTAAGCCAAACCGGTTATGCATTCAGCCAAAGATAGGTTTGCTGTGTGTTTGACCAATGTTATGGGTAACCTCTTAGCAGTCGTGTAATACAAGCAGAGGGGGTGGGGAGAAACAGTTTTGTTCAGGTAGTACCCGCATCTACACTGCTACAAGCAGCCTGCTGTATACTTCATTTGGCTAATCTAGAGCCATCACATACCACTTCTCTGAAATGCATGATGCCATTGGTGGATAGGTCTTGCAACATGTATTTGGTTTCACGTCGTAGGACGTTCTACAAGTAAAAATAGTTTTTTTAATAAGACTTGAACTGTTCTATGTTGAGTCCTGTTGCCTTTTTATTTGATGTCTTGTAAACATCTTATGCTCACACATGCCTGTATTAAATTTAATTCCACTTCAATAAAGACACTGTTTGTCAACAGAATGCTGAGGCCTTCCATCCATTTCAAGAGGTTTGTGATCAAGGCACAAAGCTACAGTGATTTAATGAAGTGTGTTCTTCATCGTCAATAAGTTTTATGATGGATCAGATGGATCAATTTTAGAATAAGGCTGTAACGTAACAAAATGTGGAAAAAGTTGAGTCTGAATACTTTCCGAATGCACTGTATAGCCTAGTTGATTTTATTAAAACACATAGGGTGTTTCTATATATGGATAAATACAAGTTTTAAAATTTGGTTGGTCAAAAGAAGACTGCTCTTGGTTGACCAAGATAATTTTTTGTCAGGGTCAGCTCAAGTAGAAATGCAGGAAATGAACTTAAGATGCTCCAAAAACTTCTGAGGGAGAACCACCAGACCAGTCGCCAGTTGACACCCCACTTCTAAAACCAAAGTTAAGCCACTGGTAATGATCATGCTGTTTAATCAGTTTCTTGATATGCCACACCTGTCAGGTGGCTGGATTATCTTGGCAATGGAAAAATGCAAACTTGTACCAACAATTTGAGAAAAATATGTTTTTTGTGCATAAGGAACATTTCTTGGTTCTTCTATTTCAGCGCATTAAACATGGGACCAACACTTCACATGTTGCGTTCATATTTCTGCTCAGTATAATTCAAATTGATTTTAGGGAAAGTTTAGCTTCCCCTAGATTTATGGACGCACCACCTATGCTTACATATTAAAAACATAGCCCCACATAACATCCATTTGCTATTCAAGTGCAGGCTACGGATTACAAGTTTTTGTTTGTGGGCTATTCGAAAATAGTTCCACACATATTAGTAGGCTATATGTAACATAACAAATTCAATTAAGAATAGTCTAATAGGGGAGAATATTATCAAGTGCTTGTCAAATTGGGAATGAGAGACTGATGGAAGTGTGTGCAGACTTGGCAAGAAATAGAGCTGAGCTCATGCCTATCATGAGACTTTTTTCAAATCGTCATTCGAGGCACATCATGCAGCCTTAGAATGTATTAAAAATCTAAATTTATAGCCTAACATTTATATTACAATTTAAGTTGCATAAATTAAATTAAGCATATACAGTTGAAGTCGAAAGTTTACATACTTAGGTTGGACTCATTAAAACTTGGTTTTCAACCACTCCACAAATTTCTTGTTAACAAACTACAGTTTTGGCAAGTCGGTTAGGACATCTACTTTGTGCATGACAAGTAATTTTTCCAACAATTGTTTACAGATTATTTCACTTATAATTCACTGTATCACAATTCCAGTGGGTCAGAAGTTTACATACACTAAGTTGACTGTGCCTTGAAACAGCTTGAAAATTCCAGAAAATGATGTCATGGCTTTAGAAGCTTCTGATAGGCTAATTGACATTTGAGTCAATTAGAGGTGTACCTGTGGAAGTATTTCAAGGCCTACCTTCAAACTCAGTGCCTCTGCTTGACATCATGGGAAAATCAAAAGAAATCAGCCAAGACGTCAGGAAAAAAAATGGTAGACCTCCACAAGTCCGGTTCAGCCTTGGGTGCAATATCCTAACACCTGAAGGTACCACGTTCATCTGTACAAACAATAGTACGCAAGTATAAACACCATGGGACCACGCAGCCGTCATACAGCTAAGGAAGGAGGCGCGTTCTGTCTCCTAGAGATGAACGTACTTTGGGGAGAAAAGTGCAAATCAATCCCAGAACAACAGCAAAGGACCTTGTGAAGATGCTGGAGGAAACAGGTAAAAAGTATCTATATCCACAGTAAAACGAGTCCTGTATCAACATAACCTGAAAGGCTGCTCAGCAAGGAAGAAGCCACTGCTCCAAAACCTCCATTTAAAAAAGCCAGACTACGGTTTGCAACTGCACATGGGCACAAAGATCGTACTTTTTGGAGAAACAAAAATAGAACTGTTTGGCCATAATGACCATCGTTAAGTTTGGAGGAAAAAGGGGGGAGCTTGTAAGCCCGAAGAACACCATCCCAACCGTGAAGCACAGGGGTGGCAGCATCATGTTGTGGGGCTACTTTGCTGCAGGAGGTACTGGTGCACTTCACAAAATAGATGGCATTATGAGGAAGTAAAATTATGTGGATATATTGAAGCAACATCAAGACATCAAGTTAAAGTTAAAGCTTGGTCACAAATGGGTCTTCCAAATGGACAATGATCCCAAGCATACTACCAAAGTCGCAAAATGGCTTAAGGCCAACAAAGTCAAGGTATTGGAGTGGCCATCATAAAGCCCTGACCTCAATCCTATAGAACATTTGTGGGCAGAACAAAAAAAAAGTGTGTGTGAGCAAGGAGGCCTACACCAGCTCTTTTTTTTTTTTTTTTTACACCTTTATTTAACAATTCAGTTAAGAACAAATTCTTATTTTCAATGACGGAGGAATGGGCCAGGAGGAACGTCAGTTGGAATGGGCCAGGAGGAACGTCAGGTGGAATGGGCCAAAATTCACCCAACTTATTGTGGGAAGCTTGTGGAAGGCCACCCGAAATGTAATTTTCAACGCTGATACGGATTATTGGAGGACCAAAAAAAACGATACCGATTAAATCGGACGATTTTTATATACATATATTTGTAATAATGACAATTACAAATACCTTAATTTCTTTGTTCGACGTGGGATTTTTATGCACCTGTAAAACGTAATATGCAAGAGATGGCAGTGGAAACACCTATGTGCAAATATTGATATAAAAACCACCATATCGAAGTAAACTTGGGAGTCACACGATTATATGGTGTGTGCTACTCTACTCCCACTATGCCTCAGGAAACCATGCAGTTTATTAGTCTACAGATTAAATAAATTATGAACATCACAGGATGGTGAAAGTGCACAATGATCTTAACACTCCTTTCCAATAAATATCGATGGTCTGATTTGACTGCCGTTTGACAAATATTCTCGTTTATCCAATAATCTCATGTAGACCAGCCCACCTGCACAGTATTTGTGAGCTGTTGGCTAGTGTACATGCCAAGACCAGAGTACGCATATTTGCTATTCAACCCAACAGTTTGTAACAAAACTAATGGCAGTTAAAAATGCGATGGAAACACTGAACTTCAGATTTTTATTCGGTACATGAAAACATATGCGAAAAAGTACATTGTCACCACTACATCACACTATTTTTTTTGTCAGTTTGGGGTTAACTCTACTGGTGGGAAAATGTGCATTAATTCTTTATATAGATTTGAATATTCACAAAATCTGTCACCAATAGGATGTAAACATGGCTATAGTTAAGACTTCATAACTGTGCATTGAAATAGCGTAGGAACTGTCCACACTTAGGGAGGCCTGTGGCTACTTGGAGACACCAGTCAGTGTTTTCATTGAAACCCTTGTACTTTTGTTAATCTCATGTTGCACCTACCCCACATTTTCCAGGAAGTCTTATGTAAATGAACATATCCAGAGTATTTTCTAATATTATATACAAATGCAGTGAAAAGTATAGTAAATGTAACAGTAATGTTTGGATTCAGTCTCGTGTCAGGCGAATTGTGTACGCTCACCTTCGGTCTAATAATTTATCTCCAAACTGTTTCCTTTCAGTTGCTACCATGGTTATGCATATGCTCTTCATATTTCTGTAAAACTAGAGCCCTATCGATGGGTTTGTCAGATTACATTTTTGCCCCCACCCCCCCCCAAAAAAAATTAGATAGCTGCCAATATACTGTTTTAGTCAGGAAATAGTTTTCCGCAATGAATTCTCATAAATTGCCATCCAAAATTGCAATTGTCCAATAAACCATGCTTAATGTTGATTTCATACATTGTGACAAGATGTCAACAAGCATTCAGATAAAACATGAGATTCCCTTCCACCCCCCATCCCATTTACTGAGTACAGGGTGGAATTGTCAGCCAGTTGATATGGGCTTTCAATCAGCCGGGCTCTAATAAACATTTTAAATTTAAACCTATGCATATAGGCCAATTCACCAAAGTGTAAACTGTTAATGGAACGCTGTGAAGCCAATAAAAATCACTTGTCAAGTTGTTGCAGTGAATTCCCCCAGTTTGGTTACTGCTACAGAAACCAAGACGTTAACAAGATGGCTAAATGATGGCTAAATGATTTACCATCAGGTTGATATTTCAAAATGACAAGTCTTCAATAGTCTACTACAAAGAAAGTCATTTTTTGGGACCCTCTATATATGGCGACGGGATGAAGACGCACACCCCGAATTAGTCCGGGATGCAAAAACAGGTTGTGAAAATGGCTTTAAGAAAATGTTCCCACTTCACGGAAATCTCATTCACGGTAAACGCTGCCTGTTGGCTGAATCGGAAATTGCCTTCAGAAGCTGCGTTGTCGACAATTGAATCCAGACCAGTTTAATAATTGTTGCTTCCCCAATTCTGATACGAAAGGTCAGGCCTAAGCCAATGTTTCAGAACATCTAGCCCAGTGGTTTTCAAACCTCTCCTTGGGAACCACCAGCCATTCCATGTATTTGAACTATTTCAGAGCTAGCACACTGTATTCAACTAATTACAAAGCCCTGTATTTAGCCATCAGGTGAGCTAGGTAAAGGCTACAGCAACATTTTGAAACATCTGGGTGTCCCACAGGAGGTTTGAAAACCACTGATCTAGCCAATAAACACCCACGGTCAAGGAAATGCACATTTTGGTATGTTACCATCAGGCCCTGTGGGGGTTCCCAGACCTAATTCTGCCACACTGACTCGGCCAACATCCACATACCTTTCTACAAAAGGAACATCTCCACCATGTTTACCTGCTACATACCTTTAAAGACTAACCAAGAGCATCTCAGTTTAACTATTCATCTCCAGGCCAGGGTAATAGGAACCTCCAGACCAATTCCAGTTTAATAAAAATAAAATTTAACTGCTGCTCTGGCTCAAACACTTTCCTCCAAAAGAGAAAACATTTCAACTTGAGAAGCAAGAAAGTACATACAATCAATCTGGTTGGAATAAATTTATTTGATCGGTCTGTAAACAAGGTGATAAATCAATTTATGGCATTTATTGGTTTATGCATATTAAATCCAATGTGTTAGACTATCCCAGGTGTAGGGGGAAGAAATTAACAAAAATCAGCAAATAAGATTTTAATTAGTACACATGCCACAAGGCCTGAACATTGGAGCAGATGCTAAAACACCCCTAAAAGGTGCCAATGAAATTACCCCTTACTGGGCAGCAGTTAAAATCCACACAATAGCAACAAATCTCTACATTATGGCACAGGAGACCCATGTTTTGGACTTTAAGTTTCCACAAGACAACCAAAGTGTTCTTATTCCAACCAATCCCATCTCCCATTAAATTGAGTGTCATGTCTAGTGTAAGTTATTTTCAATTGGAGATTACATTAAGTACCGAGCCTCAACAGTTTGATACCACATCTTAGTTGATGACTAGAGAACAAGGCAATTTATTCCACAGTTGTTTCTTCACACAGCATGGGTTTTCAAATGCAGTAATTCATTTCTTAAAAAAAAAAAAAAAAGCAAAAAGGTTGACAAATGAGGAAATAGATTTCCTCCAATTACTACCCCTCCCCGCAGCTTTATCTGGTGTCATGTGATAGTGTGGTTTTATGTTAGTGTTGTTTTGCCTTCAGCAGAAAGAGGCTAGCAGTCGTCCTTCACAATGATAGAGCTAGAGCAACTGTATAAATACCCAAGCTGCAACAAAAGTTGGTCCTATGAAAAATTCAAACTGGACACACTCCAGATCGTTATGCTGGGATATCTACTGTCCAAAATGGCAGCCTTAAAAATAAAATAAATATTACAGGAGCTGGCAAACAATATTTTAAGTGCCTGAGCCATTGCAACGATGGAATGTCCATGGGGTTCATGTAGTCAGAAAGGTCATGAAGAGGGCATGGGAGGAGATTCTACCTGCGTCAACACTTTTGCCATTTGATTCAATCAATACCAAAATGGATTTGCCCCCCCCCCCCCCCCCTTTAAAAACCCATATGGGAGAGGGGGCTACGGAGGACTTTAAGGTGTAGTGGTTGGAGGAATATGCCTCCTGAGTACTGATGGAGTGTCACCTACTATGAACAAACAGGATGGGAAAGAGGGAGGGAAGGAGGAACAGACATTGGCAGGAGTTACAGGGCACGCGGGGCAGACGGAACAGTATTTCAGTAGGCTCAAAGATATGCATGCAGTTTCCCCTCCCAGACATGCTCTAGAAAAGGAAGACAATATGAGCTTGATTACTGCTCAAGTGCTCCAAAGGCATCGGCTGCTCAAGGGTCTGACCTACCGGGCACCATCATATGAAATCTCAGTTTAATTTAAGTTTCCTTTACTTTAGGGTTTTCACTGAGCATTGGCTAGAATGGTGCAGGTCTTTATAAGTACAGATTTGTCACAATGTCCTGTTAACAACATGCTCATCTTTAACTATGGTGCAACAGTAGTTCTAGAATGGGATAGAGTACACAGTGTGAATGCATAAAGATGACTGGAAAAGGACAAGAGAAAAAGGGGATAAATAAAAAAAGGGAGCAAAAAAATGGGAGGGGGCAGAGGAGAGAAAAAAATAAGCAACTACAAACTAGAACTGGAAGTACTGAAACGCAAGAGGGTGGTAAGGGTGAGCTGCTAGGAGGCTGGGCAGAGGCTGCTTTAGTATCCAGACTTCCTCAGGTAGTCAGCCATTGTATACGCTTTCTTGTTGAGCTGCCCTCCATGGACACCTTCCTTTCCCATGACTAAAACCAATGCTGGAGTACACAAGAAAAAAAAAAGAACAGAAATGAACAGACATGGTGGTGGGGGGGATAAGAAACCACTTTTCCCCACTAAAGGTGGGGCTACATTGTTGACTGCAGGGTCTTAAACATGTGGCCCTGCACTGCCACTAACACTGCCAGGGCTCATTTTAAATAGGACTGCTTGAAAGGAAAATGTTAATAGCAATCTTTGCTTTAACATTTATATTTTGTGTTTTTTCTTTACTTCTCTCCTCTTCCTCAACTACTACACTTGGGCTAAGTCAAGACAAAACTAGAACCCTGAATCCCTTAAGTATTTTGCCATTGAGTATGCCTTCTTATTCAATCCGCCTCCATGGACCCCTTCTTTGCCCAATACAAGAACCAAGACTGAAAGAAAAGAGAGAAGGGAAATTGAGAAAATGTGAAGTTAGATCATTTAATATAAAATAAATTGTCAAATCGAAACAAGGTGGTGGACAGGGCTGGTTAGTATGAAGGAAGACATAGGAAGCTCACCAGAGGCCCCATCCATGGCCAATACACAAGCATTCATTTTCTTATTATGGCTGCTGCCCTTGGACTGGAAGAAAACATGCAAAGCGCTCACTAAAATTATGCAATAGTGGTGACCATTCAAGCCCATTAGCCTAGAGTATAATAAAACACATCTAGCCTACTCTTCTGAACTTAAGGAATGTCTGAATCATCCGCTTATGTTAACAAAGTCCATAAATGGCTTTTTTTATACCCAGTCAGAAGCTATGACAATAACAGCACAAATTGCTCCATTCTAAACTTGTGTAAAAGGTGGCAATAACAAGTTCTGTAAATCAGAAACAAAACTCTGGCCTAACCCTATCCTTTACCTTATCCACTACTTAGCTATGAATCTACATGGCATGCCAGCAGCAGGGAGGAATAGGAAAGTGAATGCTTCTACTCACTACCACCAACACTAATGCAGTACACATGCAGTCAGCATGCTTGTAGTACCTCTCCTCAATACATATGACAGCAGCAAAATCCTTGAGTGCCACTATCAGAGTGGAAATGCCTAAATTGACAGGGACTAGGGTTAACATGTGATGGGCAGTAACCTGAACTTGACACTTAAGCATTGATGTGAGAGGAAAAGGGCATCAATTACAGAGGGATAGGGAATACGCATGTAATTCAAGGTTGATTCCATCAGGAAGAAGACCAGAAGAATGAACTCAGAAAAGGTTGCCCAGCTTGCCCTGTGACAGAAACATACACAGAAGGGAGGTTGTGTATTGCAACTAGGAGTGTCATGGACTTAAAGCTGCTAGGGATATAGGAGAATAGGGAGCATAAAGGCAAAATGAACATTGGCAAAACTCACAGGCATCTTGTTTTTCGAATGGCAGGGCATCTCCCCTTCAATTGGGTGGCCCATCAAGACTTGTGGCTCATTTGACTAGCTAGCAGTTGATCAAATATTGTCCCCGAATCCGATCTGATGCAAAACTAACCTATTCTTTAAATCAAATGGTATTTGATTGGCTTTCTTAATCTGAAAAATACCTGAAATTGAACTTAAGTCCATTATACTGCATAAACTCCCTTTTCCCATACATAATAGCTCTGTGCTTAAAAGGGAAATTCCACTCAAACCATATTTTGGTTCATGTTTCATTAGTCCACCGTTTGAGATGTCAGCAATCAAGTTTAAGTTACAAAACTTTTAAAATATAGAAAGCATCATTACGCAGTTTCAAAGTTCTACATCTTATACTTGATTGCTGACATTCGAAACATTCAGGACCGTATGAACAGTGGACTAATGAAACAAATACCAAAAGGCGTTTGAGTGTAATTTTCTTTAACATAAACATATCAATTAGGTTACAAGGAAACTTTCCAATTGTATTATATCCCTTTCTACTATTTTAAAACCCATCTAGGGCCTGATGCTACAATTTAGTGTAAGCTAAAGCATGGTAGTGCAATGCATTTGTTGACTTAATGTGACAGACTGAATTGCATCTGTCCCTTAACTACATTATATTGAGGAGGTGAATACCAGAATATTGTACATGCACAGCAAACTATAATTACAACCAAACCTATGAACTACATAGAGCCTTAAATGTTTGAGCAGTGAAGAAATGGGACAGGCATTACCTTTGCCGGCTTTGCCTATGGAAACGTTGTATGTGGGCTCTCCTCCTTGACTCTTTGTCCTGATGTCCATTGTCCAGTCCCCATCGGAGTGGAGGCTGTCTCTGATGACAGAGAACTTCTTTTGGCCTAGGATCAGCCCGCCGCAGAAGAAAGCTTCTCGGTCCTTTCCTACTATGACGTCGATTTCGTCAACCTATGGATGAGCATTGATGGACACATGTCAACCATGTAAAGTTAGAAAGTTATGCAATTTCATATGCATAAAAACATTGGTCTTTACACTACAATAAGACAAGAGCATGTGACAACTTGTTTATTCTCTCCAATACTCTACAATGTCTAAAAATGCAAGAATCAAAGTTGGGTGAAAATTAGCAAAGCTTCAGAGGGAGCATTATTTTGTTAAATTAAAACATTTCAAAAGGGCAGTCAAAAGCAGGCAGAATTTTGGAAAAGTGACTTTTGGAATCACTGTTGGGAGAACTTGGCAATTTAAGAAGTATTGCAGTTCACATTTGTCCTAACAGGCAGAAAGGAACATGCTGAAAAATAGTTTAGAGTACTGTGTGATAGAGATTAATACTGTAACCATCTCAGCTCTCATAGGCCAGTGTCCATATTTGACTCTAGACCATTGAATGTACCCTTTAAATCATGTGTCCAGTGAACAATTTAAACAATCCAATACAGTTAAGTTTTATTTTTCTGCAATACATATCAGGCATTGCTTGGCTATCATGGTCAGCAACTGATGCCTAGCTAGTCAGATTTACAGTGCCTTGCGAAAGTAGTCGGCCCCCTTGAACTTTGCGACCTTTTGCCACATTTCAGGCTTCAAACATAAAGATATAAAACTGTATTTTTTGTGAAGAATCAACAACACAATCATGAAGTGGAACGACATTTATTGGATATTTCAAACTTTTTTTAAGAAATCAAAAACTGAAAAATTGGGCGTGCAAAATTATTCAGCCCCTTTACTTTCAGTGCAGCAAACTCACTCCAGAAGTTCAGTGAGGATCTCTGAATGATCCAATTTTGACCTAAATGACTGATGATAAATACAATCCACCTGTGTGTAATCAAGTCTCCGTATAAATGCACCTGCACTGTGATAGTCTCAGACGTCCGTTAAAAGCGCAGTGAGCATCATGAAGAACAAGGAACACACCAGGCAGGTCCGAGAAACTGCTGTGAAGAAGTTTAAAGCCGGATTTGGATACAAAAAGATTTCCCAAGCTTTAAACATCCCAAGGAGCACTGTGCAGGCGATAATATTGAAATGGAAGGAGTATCAGACCACTGCAAATCTACCAAGACCTGGCCGTCCCTCTAAATTTTCAGCTCATACAAGGAGAAGACTGATCAGAGATGCAGCCAAGAGGCCCATGATCACTCTGGATGAACTGCAGAGATCTACAGCTGAGGTGGGAGACTCTGTCCATAGGACAACAATCAGTCGTATATTGCACAAATCTGGCCTTTATGGAAGAGTGGCAAGAAGAAAGCCATTTCTTAAAGATATCCATAAAAAGTGTCGTTTAAAGTTTGCCAAAGCCACCTGGGAGACACCAAACATGTGGAAGAAGGTGCTCTGGTCAGATGAAACCAAAATTGAACTTTTTGGCAACAATGCAAAACGTTATGTTTGGCGTAAAAGCAACACAGCTGAACACACCATCCCCACTGTCAAACATGGTGGTGGCAGCATCATGGTTTGGGCCTGCTTTTCTTCAGCAGGGACAGGGAAGATGGTTAAAATTGATGGGAAGATGGATGGAGCCAAATACAGGACCATTCTGGAAGAAAACCTGATGGACTCTGCAAAAGACCTGAGACTGGGACGGAGATTTGTCTTCCAACAAGACAATGATCCAAAATATAAAGCAAAATCTACAATGGAATGGTTCAAAAATAAACATATCCAGGTGTTAGAATGGCCAAGTCAAAGTCCAGACCTGAATCCAATCGAGAATCTGTGGAAAGAACTGAAAACTGCTGTTCACAAATGCTCTCCATCCAACCTCACTGAGCTCAAGCTGTTTTGCAAGGAGGAATGGGAAAAAATGTCAGTCTCTCGATGTGCAAAACTGATTGAGACATACCCCAAGCGACTTACAGCTGTAATCGCAGCAAAAGGTGGCGCTACAAAGTATTAACTTAAGGGGGCTGAATAATTTTGCACGCCCAATTTTTCAGTTTTTGATTTCTTAAAAAAAAGTTTGAAATATCCAATAAATGTCATTCCACTTCATGATTGTGTTGTTGATTCTTCACGTTTGAAGCCTGAAATGTGGCAAAAGGTCGCAAAGTTCAAGGGGGCCGAATACTTTCGCAAGGCACTGTAGTATGGTTTGCCCATACAATTATTCAATGAACGCAGACTGGTTTATTCTCAGGTTCCAAATAAAAATGACAGCACATAAAGGCTTCACCCTCATATAGAATTGCACAATTCTACAACAGCCTTTTCAGAAAAAAATGTGAATTCAGCTTATTCAATGCGGCCATCTAGCAAGCAAAGTAGCTAGCCAGCTATGCCATAACGCCTTGGCAAAGCTAGAAGCTGGCAACACAGCAGGACAACTGATTTGACAGCTTGTCTACAACCTGTAACATTTGAACATAAACCTAGCAGAGTAACTGCTAACTTATTTATGTCACAGCTATGAGAATGTTGGGTACCTGGGTACAAAACATCGAATGATTTAACCATAGCTTAGCAAAGCCAAAGGAATCAGACTGAAAAATGCCCTCCAATATCCGCATGGCAATCTATGATACAAGAATCGCAATTTCATTAGATTATGGGTAATATCCTGTCGCAGTTCCACACTAGAAAGATAGCTAGTTAAAATGTGCATGTTTATTAACTCGCTAACATGTAGCAAACTATCGAATAATTGTGAATTGATATATGAATTGATATATTAAACTGGTTTTGACAACACAAGCAACTTCAAATAGTTGATTTCCATGCATGCTTGCTAGCTAACAAAATGGAGGGCCCACGAATGACCGGACTGATGCAATATGTAAAATAAACCTGCAGGCCAATTGGATGGTATACTATTGTACAACCAATTTGCCTCGAGCTGGTGCATCCAATTTAGGTTACAATCCGATCAAATTGCGTAGACAGGAGGGAAATAATAAATGCAGAGTAGAGGCGCCATCTTGGGAAATCAAAAGGGGCGAGAGCGAGGGCCTGATTCACAAATGCATCTGAATACCGTTGAGTGTACAAAGCAAATTGTGCATGTAACATATGCATGCAGCGAAATGAGCCAACAATTTTGCTTAATAACTTTCGAATCTGGGTGGCAGGCCTGATTTATGACATGTTTCGCTCCCGGCACTCCTTCTCCCAAAGCCCGCATTGCCGGCTAGACATAACAGTAAACGCTACAAGACGGGAAACCGGTCTCCATTTAACTTTCCCATATGGGGTATCAAATTGCTGAAAGCACGGTTGTGTTTCAGTTGCAAGTTCTAGTTCATAGTTAACACACTAGCCAGGCTAACTAAACATGTTAGCTAGCGGATTGCCTCCTACACTTTCATGTCGAACAGTCAATGTTTAACTCAAAAGGAAAGCTTTAGACCTTAGCTATATTGATAACACCATGACATTTTGAATGTAGTTGTGGTTCTGAGCCTAAGCACTTATATTTCAAATAAAACGTGCAACAGTCTCTGTACAAGAAAACACCGGATACCATGTGTGCTAGCTTAGCCAACATGCAATGCCTGGCTCGAGCCTAACATTACCTTACCATTCCATCTAGGGCTTCCCCATTAGGCAAGGCCTTTTTTCCATATTAAATGAACTGACAGCATAAAATGGCGGCATTTCCCTTTGTTTGTAGATAATCAAATAATTACAGACCTATGTCCTTACCGTTATGTTAACAAATGTACCACCGGGAAACGATGCCCAGACATACTTAGCGTCCGTGTACCCAACAATGGCGGAGTCCTGGCAGCTGCCATCGGCCATCAGGTTATCCACGTAGCTTTGCCAGGACATACTTGCGTATTAGTTCAAATATGGAAAAATCGTAAAAATATATATTTGACGGGTACTCTCGCACAACACTGAGGTTTCTGTAATCTATATTTTCGGTGATTCTGGGACCTCCGACAATTCCCCAGTTCCGTCACGAACCCGCTTTCTTCTGGGTTTGGGCAGAGAAGAGGACCCACTGCATTCGGGTAGCGCCTGGGTGTAGTCCTTAAATAAATCACTCCGCGCAGTCGTAGTTAGGTTGAACTTCATAGCAAATCGTTGGTTGTCGCGGATGAATAGCATGGGTGTTACAGATCCAAAGAATGATTTGGACCGTATCTATTTTACTAACTTGTCAATATGCCGCTAACTATTATCGTTTAATATCTTCTGTGATATTTTGCGCAAGCAGTATGTTTCCGAATCAATTAATGGTAGACTTAATTGGACATATGACGTGTACATACGTAGTCCCTATTTTCTCGCCACGATGCCCTTTTACCAGTATGAATCAAAGTTACAAAGTATCAGTCTTGGGAAGTTGTTGATATCATCATCGCTCATCATCAGAAGATTCTAGTGCGATAATTTGTTAGAACTCTATGTCTTGAAAGCATGCAAGAGTTACATTTAATTTTTGTGTTAGATTATATTCCTTCAGTTTAGAATGTTACTTATTTTACAACAAACAAGTCAGAGATCTTAATGACAGTTAAGAGAAACAAATCTAGCCCATTTAGCACAATTTTGATTTTAAAATGTCAGTTTCGGGTTAGTTGGTTCTTCAAATAAGCCTCCCCGCACATTATTAGAAAATATAGGTTGCCATATTAGCTGATGGTTAATGCATGTGATTAAACTAGCCAGTTCTTGTGGCAGTCCAGGCCAGTGTGAGACCTAATCACAAGAAACTTAGTATACAGAATAAATACACATCTTGGTTACATATTAACTCACTCAGGGTGTAGCAGGAGTAGATATCTATTTATTTTGTTCATCGCCATATGCGTGGAACAGCATGATACTTTTGATTGTCTGCCTAGTTCTCAGAGATAAACTGTATTTAGCGTATAACAAAAAAACTATCATATTGTGAGAAAGTGATTAATTCTAGCCCTGTCCCAGATCTGTTTGTGCTATCATGTCAACTGCTGGTCACTCGTTGTCATGACAAGGAGTTGATGGTAGCAGAAACAGATCTGGGACCAGACTAACCTCTTTACACATGCTCTCATCATTCACTGGTTCTGTGTGTGATTTATCCATGTAAAGCACTAGTCATTCACAGAGGTCCACATAGAAAGATGATAGTGGTCAATTGCACTTGCCTGGCCAGGATTATTTATTTGGACAAGAAAGCTGCAGTCTCATCTGAAGGAGTCAGAGAAATATTCCAATTTGCTCTCACAAAAAAAATGTCATTTGGGAGTAGGCCTTTTATTGCCCCAGAGAGGTAGAATGTGACTATTGTCTCTATTTTACCTGAGAGGATTCATTCATCCAGTCCAAGCACCCTGAGAATTTGCATGATATTGCCGTGTTGGGACTATTACTTCAGAGGTGTGGTTTGTTTTCTGAGTTCATTCAATTTTCACGGATTGATACAAGGGTTGTAAGTAATAATGTTCAGGCCTATTCCTCATATCACCAACTATAATTACACACAACTTCCTCTTCTAACCTCCCAATTGAAAGAAACATAGTTATGTGACAGTCTTTGTTTTTCCATAAAGGTGCTGAGGCAAATAGCAACGAAGCAATATTTTCTATGTAGGCCAGAATACCTGGAATTTCACCTCACCTTATCTATTTGTTATCAAATAGCCAGTCATAAAGAAGGTGAACTGTACAAAAAGCTGACCACACCCATATCCTTCCCATGTAGTTGGTTTCTAAGACACCCTTGTTGTGTAGGGGTAGTTTGACCAACCAACTGAGTGAGTTAGCCAGCCAAGGAGTCATGGACAGAAAGCTGACCCACTTTTATTTGTATTTTTCCAGAGGGAACAACTCAGCAATAGTACTGCTTTTGGTTGTGTACACATGTTTTGCAGAACATTTTTCATGTTCTTAGCTCCAACAGTGCAGTAATACCTAACAATACAAAACAATACACACAAATCCAAAAAATAAAAAGAAAGGAATTGAGAATTATAGAAATATTAAAACGAGCAATGTCGTGGTCTGGAATATAAATATATACAGTATAAATATGATGTTGTGTATAGACATTATGGACAGTATGTGAGTAGAAAAGGTGTGTACAGCAGTAGTTATATAGGATCAGTCTTGACTAGAATACAGGAGACTGTATACATATGAAGTGGGTAAAACAGTATGTAAACATTATTAAAGTGACCGATGTTCAATGACTATGTCCATAGGGCAGCAGTCTCTAAGGTGCAGTGTTGAGTACCGGGTGGTAGCCGACTAGTCTCTCAGCGCCAGCTTTGATGGACCTGTACGGTCTCCACATTCCAGATGATAGCGGGGTGACAGGCCGTAGCTCGTTCACCCTGTGAGCATCAATCCACTGCTTTGTCACGTATGGATGGACCCACCCTGACTACACCACACCTCTCCTCTCTCTCCTTCCCACAACCCGGCTTGTGGGAAGTGACAAAGAGCTCTTATAGGACCAGGGAACAATTAATAATATAATAATAATCAACAAATTTGCTCTTTATTTAGCCATCTTACATATAAAACTATTTGTTCGTTGAAAATTGTGTATAACTCACCACAGATTAATGAGAAGAGTGTGCTTGATAGGATGCACATAACTCTGGAATGTTGGGTTGTATTGGAGAGAGTCTCAGTCTTTTTCCACACAGTCTGTGCCTGTATTTAGTTTTCATGCTAGTGAGGTTCGAGAATCCACTTTCACATAGGTACGTGGTTGCAAAGGGCCTCCGTGTCTTAACAGCACAATTTGCCAAGGCAGGATACTCTGAGCGCAGACCAATCCAGAAATCTGTCAGTGGCTTCTGATTCAATTCAATTTTCACAGAACCGCTTGTTGCAATTTCGATGAGGCTCTCTTGTTCAGATATCGGTAAGTGGACTGGAGGCAGGGCATGCAAGGGATAATGAATCCAGTTGTTTGTGTCAACCGTTTCGGGAAAGTACCTGCGTAATTGAGCACCCAACTCACTCAGGTGCTTCGCTATATCACATTTGACATTGTCCGTAAGCTTGAGTTCATTTGCACACAAAAAAAATCATACAATGATGGAAAGACCTGTGTGGTGTCCTTCTTAATGCAGACAGAGAAGAGCTCCAACTTCTAAATCATATCCTCAATTTTGTCCCGCACATTGAATATAGTTATGCAGAGTCCCTGTAATCCTAGATTCAGATCATTCAGGAGAGAAAAAACATCACCCAGATAGGCTGGTTGTGTGAGAAATCCGTCATCATGCAAGCGGTCAGACAAGTGAAAATTGTGGTCATTAAAGAACAGTTTAATTAATTTTTTAAAACGTGTCAATACTTTGCCCCTTGATAACCAGCACACACAGTAAAAGCGTTACATGGTCGCTGCCCATATCATTGCATAGTGTGGAAAATAGGCGAGAGTTCAGGGGTCTTGCTTTAACAAAGTGAACCATTTTCACTGTAGTGTCCAAAATGTCTTTCAAGCTGTCAGACATTCCTTTGGCAGCAAGAGCCTCACGGTGGATGCTGCAGTGTACGCAAGTGATGTCGGGAGCAACTGCTTGCACTATATCTCCCTGTCATGGCTTTTACACCATCAGTACAGATACCAACACATCTTGACCACCAAAGTCCATTTGATGTCACAAAGCTGTCCAGTACTTCAAAAATATCCTCTCCAGTTGTCCTGGTTTCCAGTGGTTTGCAGAAGAGAACGTCTTCCTTAATTGATCCCCCATAAACGTAACAGACATATACCAGGAGCTGTGCCCGGCAAGCCACGTCTGTTGACTCATCCAGCTGTAACGCTTAGAATTCACTGGTTTGTATATGAAGCAGTTATTGTTTCAAAACATCTCCTATCATGTCACTGATGCGTTGTGAAACAGTGTTGTTTGATGAAGGTATTGTCTGTATGTTTTTTTATCCTTTTCCCCCAGCATTGTCACAGCCATATCCACGTCAGCAGGAAGAATTAAGTCCTCCACAATAGTATTGGGCTTGCCTGTCCTAGCCACTCGGTAACTCACCATATAAGACGCTTCTAGCCCATTCTTATTAATGGTATCTGTTGCTTTTATACATGTCTTACTAATCGAAAGTCGTCTTAATTCTCGCTCAAAAAACAATTTTTCAAATTGCCACATTTTTTTTCTAAATGTCTGGCAAGAGTGAAGGTTTCATCGAGTTGTGAGCTAGTACTTTTGCACATACAGTGCCTTGCGAAAGTATTCGGCCCCCTTGAACTTTGCAACCTTTTGCCACATTTCAGGCTTCAAACATAAAGATATAAAACTGTATTTTTTTGTGAAGAATCAACAACAAGTGGGACACAATCATGAAGTGGAACAACATTTATTGGATATTTCAAACTTTTTTAACAAATCAAAAACTGAAAAATTGGGCGTGCAAAATTATTCAGCCCCCTTAAGTTAATACTTTGTAGCGCCACCTTTTGCTGCGATTACAGCTGTAAGTCGCTTGGGGTATGTCTCTATCAGTTTTGCACATCGAGAGACTGAAATTTTTTCCCATTCCTCCTTGCAAAACAGCTCGAGCTCAGTGAGGTTGGATGGAGAGCATTTGTGAACAGCAGTTTTCAGTTCTTTCCACAGATTCTCGATTGGATTCAGGTCTGGACTTTGACTTGGCCATTCTAACACCTGAACCATTCCATTGTAGATTTTGCTTTATGTTTTGGATCATTGTCTTGTTGGAAGACAAATCTCCGTCCCAGTCTCAGGTCTTTTGCAGACTCCATCAGGTTTTCTTCCAAAATGGTCCTGTATTTGGCTCCATCCATCTTCCCATCAATTTTAACCATCTTCCCTGTCCCTGCTGAAGAAAAGCAGGCCCAAACCATGATGCTGCCACCACCATGTTTGACAGTGGGGATGGTGTGTTCAGGGTGATGAGCTATGTTGCTTTTACGCCAAACATAACGTTTTGCATTGTTGCCAAAAAGTTCAATTTTGGTTTCATCTGACCAGAGCACCTTCTTCTACTTGTTTGGTGTGTCTCCCAGGTGGCTTGTGGCAAACTTTGAACGACACTTTTTATGGATATCCGGGAGACAGAAAAACAGCTTCTATCTCAAGGCCATCAGACTGTTAAATAGCCATCACTAGCCAGCCTCCAACCAGTAACCTCCCCTGAACTTAGTCATTGTTACTAGCCGGCTACCACCCGGTTACTCAACCCTGCACCTTGGAGGCTGCTGCCCTTTGTACATAGACATGGAATCACTGGTCACTTTAATCATGTTTACATATGGTATGTACATACTGTATTCTACTGTATTAATGCATCTCTGACATTGCTCATCCTAATATTTATATATTTCTTAGTTCCATTCTTTTACTTTGAGATGTGTGTGTATTATTGTGAATTGTTAGATATTACTGCACTGTTGGAGCTAGGAACACAAGCATTTCGCTACACCCACAATAAATGCTAAATATGTGTATATGACCAATAACATTTGATTTGTGAACACTTTTTGTCAAACTACTTTGTTCCCTGCCTGTTTAATGATGTACTGGTGACTGAAAAAGTTGGCAAGAAAAATGCCCTTCTTGATTTCACTGCAAATAGGCTGTGTTGTTTTGGTATAATTTGGCTGAATATGCTTTCGCACATTTACATGAGTGTTTCATTAGTTAATTCTTATTAATGTATTTGGTGTTGTTTCAATTCAGATGAAGAGGGAGTTAGATCAAATGTCCAGAGGGGTGGAGGAACCTCCCGCACCTCAGACTCCTGGAGTCATTAGAAAGGCCTGCTCGCAGAAGTGTTACCGGGAGCGTTTGACAGTGATGAGGGATGGTCGTTTGGTCGGAGACCCATTACGGATGCAGGCAATGAGGCAGTGATGACCTGCGGTCACCATCCAACCCTGCCTATAATAAGTAGCCTTATATCCGTAGCTATGTTGTATATTACTTATATAGCATGCCTACCTGCAACAGCTCCTAGCGTATATATAGGATGGTACACACTATTCAACCATGGTCCCATAGAGCTAGTGTGTTAGTCCACATAGTGTTAGCTGGGACAAAAGCATGCACACCCTGTGACTATCCAGGAACAGGGTTGCTGACCAATACCATGACAGGTCAGGCCTACTATACTTTATAGCAGAGATAGTATCTTGTTATTGTGGTGTTGGCCTTAAGACTACTCAAAGGCCCATAAATGCAGTCTTGATCTGGACCTGGGCTCAGAGCCCAGGGTCATGGTCCATTGGTGCTAATCCCTGAAACCCAAATCAATCCCTAGCCCCTGGGAACTTGTGTGGATCTGGAAGTATTGGATAGGAGGTATAAGCAATATGCTGGTAGCTCCATTTTGACATCTGATAGACCAGGTGGTATTAAGGAAATGTACTGGGTGTAATATGTTGTTTATGTAATTTTACATAGCTGGTACATTGGATATTTTTCTTGAGCTAGCTAGCTATGTCTCAAAATGCTTGCTGGAGTTCTGATCTTCAGTCTGCAAGACACTGCTTCTCTCTGCAATACAGATACAGACAGGTAGCTAGCTAAGTATACGTGCAGGTAAATATAATATAAAACCACTACTAACTCTTTCCCCTGATAAACACCTTAAATCTGCATTAATGTTACCCATCTAGCTAGCTATTTGTAGGTAGCTAAAGTTAACGTTATTTGTTAGTTAACCCATGTCAGCTGAATGGATAAATCATAAACATCACATTCAGCTTTGATTTCTGTACTTCGCAAAACTAGAAATATGATTTGTTGCAAACTGACGAACTTGCTGGAAAATGCAGCGCGGCAAATTCAAAAAATGATATAAAAATCAAACTTTCATTAAATCACACATGTAATATACTCAATTAAAGCTACACTCGTTGTGAATCCAGCCAACATGTCAGATTTTAAAAAGCTTTTCGGAGAAAGCATAAGAAGCTATTATCTGATGATAGCACAATGTCAACAAAAAGAGTAGCGTATTTCAACCCTGCAGGCGCTACACGAAACGCTGAAATAAAATATAAAACATGCATTACCTTTGACGAGCTTCTTTTGTTGGCACTCAATTGGTCCTTTTGTTCGATTAATTCCGTCCATATATATCCAAATGTCCATTTATTTGACACGTTTGATCCAGAAAAAAACAGCTTCCAAAAAACGCAACGTCACAACAAAAATGTTCAAAGTTGCCTATAAACTTTGCCAAAATATTTCAAACTGCTTTTGTAATACAACTTTAGGTATTTTTAAACGTTAATAATCGATCAAATTGTAGACGGGGCAATCTGTTTTCAATACAGGAAGTAAGCAAACCATGCTCCTTTTTACATCTTGCGCAACTCTCAATAGTGTAATGTTGTCCCTGGATGTGCTTCTTCTTCGTTGCACAAATGAATAACCTCAACCAAAAAGACTGGTGACATCCAGTGGAAGCGGTAAGAACTGAAAACAGGTTCCTAATAAATATCCCTTGGCAATAACAACTCAGGGAACAGTCAGAGACTAAAAAGAAAAATTCTGAACAGTTAGTCCTCTGGGTTTTGCCTGCTACATAAGTTCTGTTATTCTCACAGACATGATTCAAACAGTTTTAGAAACTTCAGAGTGTTTTCTATCCACATCTACTAATAGTATGCATATCTTATACTCCTGACATGAGTAGCAGGAAGTTGAAATTGGGCATGCTATTATTATTATTAACTGACCGATATTATTCCCATAAAACAAAACATATATGATCTCCTAAGCCCGTGTTAATAACCTCAGACCTTATTTTCAGCATTTATCCATAAATCCTGTTCTTTACCCATTCATTTTAGTCATAGGAATGGCTGAAGAACTAGAGGTAACTCACTTCTGGGTTTTAGGATTAAAAATGGCAAGCTCTATTGTTGGCCGAGTTTAAACACGCAGTGAGAATGCTTCCCACCACTATAATCACAACACACGGCTGCGTGGTCCCATGGTGTTTATACTTGCGGACTATTGTTTGTACATATGAATGTGGTACCTTCAGGCATTTGTAAATTGCTCCCAAGGAAGAACCAGAATTGTGGAGGTCTACAATTTTTTCTGAGGTCTTGGCTGATTTTCTCATGATGTCAAGCAAAGAGGCACTGAGTTTGAAGCTAGGCCTTGAAATACATCCACAGGTACACCTCCAATTGACTTAGCTAATTTACATAATTTATCAGAAGCTTCTAAAGCCATGACATCAATTTCTGGAATTTTCCAAGCGGTGAAAGGCAGAGTCAACTTAGTGTATTTAAACTTCTGACCCACTGGAATTGTGATACAGTGAATTATAAGTGAAATAATCTGTCTGTAAACAATTGTTGGAAAAATTACTTGTGTCATGCACAAAGTAGATGTGCTATCCGACTTGCCAAAACTATTGTTTGTGAACAAGAAGTTTGTGGAGTGGTTGAAAAGCAAGTTTTAATGACTCTTCCGACTTCAACTGTATATAAATTACACCCGGATTCAAAAATACCTCATGTTATTTCGTAGTGGTTGCAGACCACCTAGACATTTCTTCTAAATGCCTACGGACAGCTGTCAGCGGGCCTTTCCATGGTACCATTACGCCCTCGTGCTGGTTCTCATAAAACTAGTGAATAGCCTTCTCTCTATAAGACTATGGGTGCCTTTTTATGCGTTACTCGCCTTGATTTTCTTTTTTATAATTAGTTTTCTTTTTTTACAGATTCATTTAAATTGACTCAGTTGCCGTCTGTCACGTGTGCTCCCTCTTTGGCCTCTAGGTCACCAGACTGCTCCTTATGGCGCACACTTGTCACCATCGTTATGCGTACCTGCGCATCTTCAGACTCACCTGGACTCCATCACCTCCCTGATTACCTTCCTTATATAGGTCACTCCCTTTGGTTCCTTCCCCAGGCGTTATTGTTTCTGTTCTAGTGTCCTGTCTGTGTGTTGTTCGTGTTTTCTAGTTTTGTGTTAAGTTTATTTATTAAAACACTTGCTCCCTGAACTTGCTTCCCCAGCGCACACGTTACACCATCCCTCAATTGTTTACAGATGATATGTCTCCTCCTGGGCAGCTCACAGTAAGGGTCTGTTCTGGGGGGGTCTCGTCTTCTTTCGGTCAGATGGGAACTCCCCTCACGCTTCATAAAATGCGCCACCGGATTTCCTTGCAGACCACCACTGGAATGCTCCAAAGGCAGAATCAGTCATTAGTTTGTGACGCCAAATTGTCATGGAAATTACCACTAGGGACACTCAAAGTCAATCTTAAATGAATCATTGTTTATTGTCAGCGAACTGGAGAGGTTACAACAAACCTAATGCTCCATAGTGAACATCTGCCAGAAGCTCTGCTGGGGCAGTGCCAGCAGTTGTCTTATATATGGCTATACATAGACAATTTATATTCGCATGATTTAACATAACTAATTCATCATTACCATTTTGTTTAATTCATTTGGCTGACTAATACTGGTTCATAACATGTGACAGACCAATACCTCATGAGGTTTCTTCTTTATTAGCTGAGACCTTGAAACTGAGATATCGTTCGTTCTCAAAACAAGGTCTGTGTGTACTGCCAAATTGTAGCTTCTGATAGTGTGGATTCGTTCAGTGAGTCACTTGCATGCACACGGAAATTGGTTTATAGAAAAGCACAAGTATAAAATATCCATCACAATACATTTAGGGAACTATTGTTGTGGATGTTGTTTGGAGTTGGCGTTTATCTAGGGTAAGGGTAGACAACCCTGGTCCTGTTTTTGATTTAACTCACCTCGAACACCAGGTGTGTTGAATTTAGGCAATCACTGAACTGATCAATTGGCTGAGTTGGTCAGGTGTGGTGCGTGGTTTAAACCAAATTCTGCAATACCTGTGGCACTCCAGGAACAGAGTTGCCTCTTCCTGATGTAGGGGATGGATGATATTTGAGGTTGTTCAGTTCTTGCTTTGACAGGTCTGTTTTTCATCCAGAGGTTGTGATCATTGGTTGTGGTAAGATGTTCCTGTTGTCAGACTGGAGGAGATGATGGGCAGAGGTTGAGTGTGCTGATGTGTAGCTACTTTGTCATGGTCCAAGGATATTCCAACATGCTCTCTTCTGTATTCACTGGTTGAGGTGAGATAGGAGTTTCATACGCTGTAATGTAGTACAGGCCTAAAGTTGGTGGTGTAGATGGTAACCAGGCCGTGTCTGTTGACCCTGAAACACTTGAGACGGAACAGCACAAATATATATAAAGTAATATATGCCATTTAGCTGACGCTTTTATCTGAAGCATCTCTGCATGCATTTTCCGTATGGGTAGCCCCAGTGGGAATCGAATCCATGATCCTGGCGTTGAATGCGTCATGCTCTACCAACTGAGTAACAGAGAACAGCTTCTGGTTCCCCTTCTAGGCAGAGTTCCTCTGTCCACTGTATGTGTTATTTTGCCCGTCTTAATCTTTTATTTTTATTGGCCAGTCTGAGAAATGGCTTTTTCTTTGCAACTCTGCCTAGAAGGCCAGTATCCCGGAGTTGCTTCTTCACTGTGGACGTTGAGACTGGTGTTTTGCGGGTACTATTTCATGAAGCTGCCAGTTGAGGACATGCAAGGCGTCTGTTTCTCAAACTAGACACTCTAATGTACTTGTCCTCTTGCTCACTTGTGCACCGGGGCCTCCCACTCCTCTTTCTATTCTGGTTAGAGCCAGCTGTTCTGTGAAGGGAGTAGTACACAGCGTTGTACGAGATCTTCAGTTTCATGGCAAGTTCTCGCATGGAATAGCCGTAATTTCTCAGAACAAGAATAGACTGACACGTTTTAGAAGAAAGGTCTTTGTTTCTGGCCATTTTGAGCCTGTAATTGAACCCACAAATGCTGATGCTCCAGATACCCAACTAGTCTAAAGAAGGCCAGTTTTATTGCTTCTTTAGTCAGAACAACAGTTGTCAGCTGTGCTAACATAATTGCAAAAGGGTTTTCTAATGATCAGTTAGCCTTTTCAAATGATAAACTTGGATTAGCTATTACAACATGCCATTGGAACACAGTAGTGATGGTTGCACAATAATGGGCCACTGTACGCCTATGTAGATATTCCATTAAAATCTGCCATTTTCAGCTAGAATAGTAATTTACAACATAAACAATGTCTACCCTGTATTTCTGATCAATTTGATGTTATTTTAATGGACAAAAAAATGTGCTTTTCTTTCAAAAACAAGGACAGTTCTAAGTGACCCCAAACTTTTGAATGGTAGTGTAAACATTAGGACAAGCAATGTCGGAGTGGCATTAACAAAAACATAGTATAATAGAACAGTATATACATATAAAATGAGTAAAGAAGTATGTAAACATGATTAAAGTGACTAGTGTTCCATTATTAAAGTGACCAGTGATTCCATGTCTATGTATATAGGGCAGCAGCTACTAAGGTGCAGGGTTGAGTAACTGGGTGGTAGCCGGCTAGTGATGGCTATTCAACAATCTGAGGGTCTTGAGATAGAAGCTGTTTTTCAGTTGTTTCTAATGTTCTCTGAATATTTTGAGAACTTGTGAAAAACCTGTGAAAAATGTTATGCTGAAGTACTGAAATTCCCACAGAAGAACATGGTTTCTTAAGACTTAAGTTGTCACGCCCTAACCTGTTTCACATGTCCCTGTTATTGACTTGAGGAGTTTAGAGTGGTAGACTGGGGCTTTACAATTGAAAGTGTCATAAATTAGTGTGGAGACAGTTTATTTGGCGTCTGTCAGAAAGTGCAGACTAAGTTCCTCAGAGTGAACAGTGGTGGGTGTAATAAGGAGCTACAGGACCAAATCTAATGGCAGGGTATCACAGTATGGTCAGGCATAGATAGCAGAAGGTTATGCAATTTTTTTTGTCCTTTACCTCTAGAACACAACTTGAAACTTCAGGAGGAGGAACCAAAGTGGTGGACCTGGTTTCAAGGACAGAAAAGTAATTTTTACATTTGTTTTTTTACATTTGCCATATTGTGTTGAATACGGTTTTGAAAATATGCCACGTTATTTTTTCTACTATATATTGCAAAAAGATTTAAGCAATGGAGAAAAAAAAAACATAATGCGGTGTAGCGGTGGTTACTTGTCAGCTTGGAGTCCAAGAGAATACTCAACACTGCATTGGAGAAGAGGGCAAAAGCCTTGTTGAAGACCATCTACCACTCTGCTCTGGAATGCAAATTCATCATCAGACTTTCATCTGCCTTCTGCCTTTGTACTGGACATTTTGGGGGATTTCAAGGTCTTTATACTGTAATTGTGAATAACATTTATAAAATACAAAGGTGTACAGTTGCTTATGTTTTTCACTTTGCATGTACCAGAGATAAAATTATCAATGGAAAAGTTAAAAAAAAGAACACGCATGTCATTTGTGTGCATTGCCACTTTTTAAATGTTTTTTGTATTGACAGAATTATTTCATTAATACAGTACCCTTGAACTTTGCGACCTTTTGCCACATTTCAGGCTTCAAACATAAAGATATAAAACTGTATTTTTTTGTGAAGAATCAACAACAAGTGGGACACAATCATGAAGTGGAACGACATTTATTGGATATTTCAAACTTTTTTAACAAATCAAAAACTGAAAAATTGGATGTGCAAAATGATTCAGCCCCTTTACTTTCAGTGCAGCAAACTCTCTCCAGAAGTTCAGTGAGGATCTCTGAATGATCCAATGTTGACCTAAATGACTAATGATGATAAATACAATCCACCTGTGTGTAATCAAGTCTCCATATAAATGCACCTGCACTGTGATAGTCTCAGAGGTCCGTTAAAAGCGCAGAGAGCATCATGAAGAACAAGGAACACACCAGGCAGTTCCGAGATACTGTTGTGAAGAAGTTTAAAGCCGGATTTGGATACAAAAAGATTTCCCAAGCTTTAAACATCCCAAGGAGCACTGTGCAAGCGATAATATTGAAATGGAAGGAGTATCAGACCACTGCAAATCTACCAAGACCTGGCCGTCCCTCTAAACTTTCAGCTCATACAAGGAGAAGGCTGATCAGAGATGCAGCCAAGAGGCCCATGATCACTCTGGATGAACTGCAGAGATCTACAGCTGAGGTGGGAGACTCTGTCCATAGGACAACAATCTTGTTGTATACAATCTTTGTATATTGCACAAATCTGGCCTTTATGGAAGAGTGGCAAGAAGAAAGCCATTTCTTAAAGATATCCATAAAAAGTGTGGTTTAAAGTTTGCGACAAGACACCTGGGAGGCACACCAAACATGTGGAAGAAGGTGCTCTGGTCAGATGAAACCAAAATTGAACTTTTTGGCAACAATGCAAAACGTTATGTTTGGCGTAAAAGCAACACAGCTGAACACACCATCCCCACTGTCAAACATGGTGGTGGCAGCATCATGGTTTGGGCCTGCTTTTCTTCAGCGGGGACAGGGAAGATGGTTAAAATTGATGGGAAGATGGATGGAGCCAAATACAGGACCATTCTGGAAGAAAACCTGATGGACTCTGCAAAAGACCTGAGACTGGGACGGAGATTTGTCTTCCAACAAGACAATGATCCAAAACATAAAGCAAAATCTACAATGGAATGGTTCAAAAATAAACATATCCAGGTGTTAGAATGGCCAAGTCAAAGTCCAGACCTGAATCCAATCGAGAATCTGTGGAAAGAACTGAAAACTGCTGTTCACAAATGCTCTCCATCCAACCCCACTGAGCTCAAGCTGTTTTGCAAGGAGGAATGGGAAATAATTTCAGTCTCTCGATGTGCAAAACTGATAGAGACATACCCCAAGCAACTTACAGCTGTAATCGCAGCAAAAGGTGGCGCTACAAAGTATTAACTTAAGGGGGCTGAATAATTTTGCACGCCCAATTTTTCAGTTTTTGATTTGTTAAAAAAGTTTGAAATATCCAATAAATGTCGTTCCACTTCATGATTGTGTCCCACTTGTTGTTGATTCTTCACAAAAAAATACAGTTTTATATCTTTATGTTTAAAGCCTAAAATGTGGCAAAAGGTCGCAAAGTTCAAGGGGGCCGAATACTTTCGCAAGGCACTGTAAGAGCGTAGGCACGCTCTTTCACTTAACCAAATATAGAACCCCAGGGGTTTTCTGCCATCTGCGTGATAATGAATTCAGTGCATCAATGTCTATCAATATCCAAAATAGACATATACAGTGCATTCGGAAAGTATTCAGACCCCTCGACTTTTTCGACATTTTGTTATGTTACGGTCTTACTGTTTAAATAAAACATTTTCCTCAATCTACATACACACAATACCCCGTAACAACAATGTGAAAACAGGTATTTAGAATTTTTTGCTAAAAACAAACAAAATAACAGAAATACCTTATTTACATAAGTATTCAGAACCTTTGCTGTGAGACACAAAATTGAGCTCAGGTGCATCCAGTTTCCATTGATCATCCTTGAGATGTTTCTACAACTTGATTGGAGTCCACCTGTGGTAAATTAAATTGATTGGACATGATTTGGAAAGGCACACTCCTATCTATATAAGGTCCCACAGTTGACAGTGCATGTCAGAACAAAAACCAAGCCATGAGGTCGAAGGAATTGACCGCCGACACAAGTAGAGCCCTGAGACAGGATTGTGTCGAGGCACAGATCCGGGGAAGGGTACCAAACAATTTCTGCAGCATTGAAGATCCCCAAGAACACAGTGGCCTCCATAATTTTTGAAATGGAAGACGTTTGGAACCACCAAGACTCTTCCTAGCGTTGGTCGCACAGGACAAACTGAGCAATCTGAGGAGAAGGGCCTTGGTCAGGGAGGTGAGCAAGAACCCGATGGTCATTGACAGAGCTGAAGAGTTCCTCTGTGGAGATGGGAGGAGCTCCCAGAAGGACAATCATCTCTGCAGCACTCCACCAAGCAGGCCTTTATGGTAGAGTGGCCAGACAGAAGCCACTCCTCAGTAAAAGGCATATGACAGCCCACTTGGAGTTTGCCAAAAGGCTCCTAAAGACTCTCAGACCATGAGAAACAAGATTCTCTGGTCTGATCAAACCACGATTGAACTCTTTGGCCTGAATGCCAAGCGTCACGTCTGGAGGAAACCTGGCACCATCCAGCATCATGCTGTGGGGATGTTTTTCAGCGGCAGGGACTGGGAGACTAGTCAGGATCGAGAAAAAAACAACTGTTTTTCTTTGTCATTATGGAGTATTGTGTGTAGATTGATGAAGAAAAACAATTTAGTCAATTTTAGAATAAGACTGTAACTGTGGAAAAAGTCAAGGGCTCTGAATACTGTATATTTTAGTTGAGACACATGTATGCATAAATACAAATGTATTCAATCTGGACATGAGACTTGCATTTACTTTAGACCTTTATAATCATTAACTTTAAGTGTATTTGTCTTGATGTTTAAGTCATCACAGAAGTTAGCACAAAAAGTTATTGTTTTGTTATCTAACAATAAAAAATGAAAATATGCTAAACTTTATTGCAATTGGTCATCCCCAAAGTGTGGCCATTGGAAGTCTGTGGATAGCTGACCAACAAGGTGGCAGTTTTTTTCATTGTGCTGCTCTAGAGTTCAATAGCCCAGCAGACTCACCTAGAAGGAAGGTGGATGGACACATGCAAGTTTTGATAAAAGTCTGTTAGACTTTTACAGGGAGGATAGAGCATAGTTCTGGAGTGAGTACAGTAAATCCAATCCAACCATTGGCCCTGAATAATAGGGTGAGAAAAGAGAGAGACTGGAAAAAGCAGGAGCTGAGAAACAAAATGCGGGTTGACTCGAACAAACAAGACAAACTGGCAACAGACAAACAGAGAACACAGGTATAAATACACAGGGGATAATGGGGAAGATGGGCGACACCTGGAGGGGGGTGGAGACAATGACAAAGACAGGTGAAATAGATCAGGGTGTGACAGTAACCGCCCCTCTAGGGGCCTGCCTGGGAACTTACCTGGTTGACCGGGGTGTCTGAAAATCCGCGAAGGGGCCTGGGTCCTGGATGTCCCTGGCGTGGATCCAGCACCTCTCCTCCGGGCCATCACCCTCCCAGTCAACCAGGTACTGGAACCCCCTGCCCTGAAGGCGAACATTCAGGAGACGCCTCACCATGGGTCCCCGCTAGGGACATCCAGGACCCAGGCCCCTTCGACAAATGACTATGAGACATGGGATTAACTCTGGACACATGAAAGGTGGGATGTATACGAAGGGTACGGGGCAACAGAAGACGAACAGCAAAGGGGCTAATGATCTTGGAGATGGGAAACGGGCAAATAAACCAGGGGGAGAGTTTGCGGGATTCCACCCAGAGGGGCAGATCCCGGGTGGATAGCCATACCTTCTGCCTGAGATAATACCGGGGTGCCGGGGTCTGATGGCGATCTGCTTGTTGTCGATACCTGGAGTTCTTCTTGAGGAGGGCCAACCGGGGCTCTCCTCCAGGTATGACGACAGTGGCGGACAAACATCTGGACAGAAGGTTTGCCAACCTCCTCTTCTTGCTCAGGGAAGAGCTGGGGCTGATACCCCAGGGAACACTCAAATGTTGCGGGCGTAATCCACCCACACCATCTGCTGGCTCCAGGTGCTGGGGTTTGTCGGAGACCAGGCAGCAAAGGGCGGTGTCGAGGTCCTGGTTGGCTCGCGCCGACTGGCTGTTAGACTGGGGTTGGAACCCGGAGGACAGGCTGGCTGACGACCCAATGAGGGAGCAGAACGCCTTCCGGAAACGGGATGAGAACTGAGGGCCGTGGTCAGAGACCATGTCCACGGGAAGTCCATGGATCTGGAAGACATGCTGCACCATAAGCTGGGCTGTCTCTTTGGCAGAGGGTAACTTGGAGAAAGGAATGAAGGGGCGGCCTTGGAAAAGTGATCCACCATGGTCAGGATGGCAGTGTTGTCATCAGACGGGGGGAGACCTGTGTCCAGGGAGATGTGAGACCAGGGGCGATGAGGGACGGGCAGAGTTTGGAGGCCAACCGGAGCTTGTCAAGGGGTCTTTTTCCGTACACAAACCGTGCAGGCGACAAAGGCACCGACATCCGGAACCATGGCAGGCCACCAAAAGCATTGTCGCACAAAGGCCAGGCTCTGCCCAGGAGCCCGGGTGACAGGCAAGCCTGGAGGAATGTGCCCACTCCAGGACCACATAGCGGACAGCATCAGGCACGATCATCCGGTTATGAAGGCCGGCCCAGGATTTTGCGGCTTCCGGACCTGTTTCCTGATACCCCAGCTGAGTGCCGTCGCCAGGCATGAGGTGGGAAGGATGGTCACGTGCTCCGGGGTGGTAGCCGTGGGGTTATAGCGGCAAGACAGGGCATCCGGCTTGACGTTCTTGGACCCCAGGAGAGGGAAAAGTTGAACCGGGTAAACAGCAGGGCCCATCTCGCCTGCCTGGAGTTGAGGCACACGGCGGTGCGTAGATGCTAAAGGTTTTTGTGGTCGGTCCACACAATTAATGGATGTTCCTTCCCTTCGAGCCAGTGCCTCCATTCCTCCAATGCCATCTTCACTGTCTGAAGTTCCCGATTCTCCACATCGTAATTCCTCTCCGTGGCGGTGAGGTGGTGGGAGAAGAAGGAGCAGGGATGCAGCTTAACCCTTTCAGACGTACCATCACACAGGTGTGATTATTCTACAGTGGTCCCTGAAGTGTACGATCACGACCGTGCCATTAGAACGCTTATTTTGAATGGCCTGTTTCAAATGATGCAACAATCAGCATTTGAGCTGGCCACACTTTTTTTCAGAAACTATTTACACAAACACAGTCCTTACAAAGTTATGTCCAGAATTTGAGCAGGTTATTTTTGGATGTTCAGATATTCAGAGAAGTATCTATAGCATAACACAATCATCCTAACCGGAAAAATGTTGGCTACATTTGTCCTAGCGCTAACTGAGTAAAGACTGACGCAACACAAGTGGTCATATATTCCATCTCTCGACTGACATAAACTAAAATATGAATTAGCTAATAGCAATTACTATGTATAATTAACTTCTTGGCGCTACCTATCCCGTTAGCGGGATCATTCAGCAACCGCTGAATGGCATAGCGCCACAGTCAAATAATATTACTAAAAAATATTAATATTCATGAAATCACAAGTGCAATATTGCAAAACACAGTTTAGCCTTTTGTTAATCCATCCTGTCGTCTCAGATTTTGAAATTATGCTTTACAGCGAAAGCAATCCAAGCGTTTGTGTAAGTTTATCGATAGCACAACATAACATTATGTACACTTAGCATCAGGAAGCTTGGTCACGGAAATCAGAAAAGCAATCAAATTAACCGTTTACTTTTGATGATCTTCGGATGTTTTCACTCACGAGACTCCCAGTTACACAACAAATGTTCCTTTTGTTCCATAAAGATTATTTTTATACCCAAAATACCTCCATTTGTTTGTCGCGTTATGTTCAGAAATCCACAGGAAAGAACGGTCACGACAACGCAGACGAAAATTCAAAATAATGTCCATAATGTCCACAGAAGCATGTCAAACGTTTTTTATAATCAATCCTCAGGTTGTTTTTAAAATATATACTCGATAATATATCAACCGGGTGTGTAGGTTTTTCAATAACACCGGGAGAAACAATGGCAGCTTTACTCTGTAGCGCAAAACTTACTCTGAGAGCCCCCACCTATCCACTTACGCAATGTGATCTTTCACGCTCATTTTTCAAAATAAAAGCCTGAAACTATGTCGAAAGACTGTTGACACCTTAGGGAAGCCATAGAAAAAGGAATCTGGTTGATATCCCTTTAAATGGAGGATAGGCATGCATAGGAACAGAGAGGTTTCAAAATAAGAGGCACTTCCTGGTTGGATTTCCCGCAGGTTTTCGCCTGCAATATCAGTTCTGTTATACTCACAGACAATATTTTTACAGTTTTGGAAACTTTAGAGTGTTTTCTATCCTAATCTGACAATTATATGCATATTCTAGTTTCTGGGGCTGAGAAATAGGCTGTTTCAAATGGGTACGTTTTTTTGCCAAAAACTAAAATACTGCCCCCCTACACGCAAAAGGTTAATCACATCACGGGTGAGCTCACAGTTGATCAAAACAATTGAGTAAAACACTTTCTAGAAATCGAAAGTCATCCGACAAGGATTAGTTTCAGCGCGCAGACATGCTTTTTTTCCTCACAGAAACCAAAGATAAGAGAAGACAAAATTAGTTTGGTCTGTTGATAGTATGCATGTTGAAGGGGTGCGTCATCTACCATCGTTCACATCCCACCATTCACTTCGCTGTAGCATTAGCAATGTCTTACAAAAGGAGACAACTCACAAATGCAGAAATTCTAGAGCTTTTAAAAAATTCTGACAATGAGTCTGAAAGTCAATTGTGGACAACCACAATTAGTGAAATGTATACCTTCCCGGTGACAGTCCTTCTCATGGGATAGTAAAGAAGAACTCCCTAAGAGAATACTGGAGAACAGATCCTGTGTTTGCAAATCCCTTCTTTTCCACCCTCTTTTCCCAAGACAGCATTTCATCAATAATACTACTGCCATCCTAAATGACCCGTTATGCAAAATAAGAAATATATTGTTACAAAATACATTGGATTGTAGTTCAGCCCAGTGTTGAAGGCAAAGCACAATTCTAGATTTCTCTCACGGTCTTATTAGGTATGCTTGCAAAGCAAAGCACAGCTCTAGAGTTCTTACACAGTCTTATTTTTATTATTATTATATTTATTCTGCCCGCTCTAGAGCTTAAATGATTCAAGCTATTAAAATCAAACCAACTTCCAGATGTCCCGACTGCCCCAATTTAGGAATATTGCTGTTGCTATTCAAAATGGTCCTGTTCCTTGGTCAATTAAGCTACAAGACCAACGTTAAAATGTTCACAGTATCCTAACTTCAAATTGTACAAAACTTTTATAAAGTATAACTATAATTTGCATAAATTAGCAAAAGGCAACTCACCAACAGTAATTCTTGAACAGCTCAATCTAGAGACACCTAACCAACTTTCACATGTTCAGTCTATTCTAACTTCAAATTCTTTCAAATCTTAATGAACTACAACTATGTAAATGTGCATACATTTGCATAAATTAACTCACCAACAGTAACTCTGGAACCGTTCAAGCTAGAGACACAAACAAACTTTCACATGTTCAGGCTATCCTATTTTTTCATATCAATCAACCAATCAACCTATCAATCAATCAATAAATAAATCATTCAATCAATCAATTTAAAATATGAAACAAAGATCAATGATATAAAGATTTACAGTAAAAATCTTTGGAGCACTTTAAATTAAATTTTGGGCAAAAAGGCCAACTCAGCTCCAGTGTTCTGCCAAAGCCAGCAAAGAGCTCGGATCTCAATCCCATTGAGCACATCTGGGACCTGTTGGATCGGAGGGTGAGGGCTAGGGCCATTCCGTCCAGAAATGTCTGGGAACTTGCAGATGCCTTGGTAGAAGAGGTGGGGGGTAACATCTCACAGCAAGAACTAGCAAATCTGGTGCAGTCCATGAGGAGGAGATGCACTGCAGTACTCAATGCAGCTGGTGGCCACACCAGATACTCACTGTTACTTTTGATTTTGACCCCCCCTTTGTTCAGGGACACATTATTATTACTGTTAGTCACATCTGTGGAACTTGTTCAGTTTATGTCACAGTTGTTGAATCTTATGTTCATACAAATATGTGCACGTGTTAAGTTTTCTGAAAATAAACACAGTTGACAGTGAGAGGACGTTTATTTTTTTTCTGAGTTTATGTTCCATCAGGCCTCGAGGGAAGCAAAAGTAATTTTGGGCGGCAGGTAGCCTAGTGGTTAGTGTTGGACTGGTAACCAAAAGGTTGCAAGATCGAATCCCTGAGCTGATAAGGTAAAAATCTGTCGTTCTACCCCTGAACAAGGCAGTTAACTCACTGTTCCTAGGCTGTCATTGAAAATATGAATTTGTTCTTAACGGACTTGCCTAGTTAGGTCAAAATAAAATACGAAAGAATTGCAAAGCCCCTTTTACTGGCTCAAATAGCCAAACAATCTGCCTGTTACCAACCCTTAGTAAACTTTTGGAAAAAGTTTGTGTTTGACCAGATACAATGCAATTTTACAGACTTTCATCATGCTTATATGGAAAGGGAATTCAAAATGCACGGCACAAATGACTGATGATTGATTGGCTGAGAGAAATTGGCTCAAAATAGGGCAGCACGGTTGGCCCTTAAATGCACACGGAGAGCTAACATTAATAATATGCATTTCAATCTCTCATAGCTCATAGTAGAGAAGAGATCGACGTCATCATTCTTGTTTTTGCAAGAAGTATTGGCATGTTGAATGCACCGAGCTGCCTGTTTAAACTACTAGCACACAGCTTGGACACCCATGCATACCCCACAAGAAATGCCACCAGAGGTCTCTTCACAATCCCCAAGTTCAGAACAGACTATGGGAGATGCACAGTACTTCATAGACCCATGGCTACATGGACCTCTATTCCACATCAGGTAACTGATGCAAGCAGTAGAATCAGATTAAAGAAAAACGATTAAAATACACCTTATGGAATAGTGGGGACTGTGAAGAGAGAGACAAACACACAGACACAGACACATGCATACACATACATACACACGCACATGCTAACACACGCACTCTACATACACGTACACATGGATTTTGTATTGCAGATATGTGGTAGTAGAGTAGCTGCCTTAGAACACACACTTAATGTGTTGTGAAAAGTGTTATGAAATGTCATGTAATATTATTAATTGTATATAACTACCTACATGTTGCTAGACGCCAGGAAGAGTAGCTGCTGCCTTTCCATCTACCTACTTTTAAAAATATAGCCAGTCACTACCACTACTAGAACAACGACGACGTTGTTTTGGGTCGGCCTCTGGGATTAGATCCAATGACCAGGGTGGAGGTCCGAACAAAGGATCCGCTTCGGGAAGTCGTATTCTTGGTTGTAATGTTGGTAAGTTGATGTCGCTCTTATATCCAATAGTTCTTCCCAGCTGTATGTAATAACACAATATTTTCTGGGCTAACAATGTAAGAAATAATACATAAAAAAACAAAATACTGCATAGTTTCCTAAGGACTAAAAGTAAGGCGACCATCTCTGTTGGCACCATCTTGCTATTAGTACGGGGAGCTCATGACTGCAACGTTTGGGTATCACACAGGCACACACAGAGGCACATACACATGCATTCACGGCACGCTTGCACGAACAACATGGCTGCTCCAAGGCCTTGGGACTCACTTGTAGCATGATGGGCTCAAACCATGTGTCCCTGCCAGAACAAAGCCAACCCTTCTCACCCCCACATCAGGCCAGGGCAAACCGAGGGGGGGCTATGTGCTCTACCACTTCTGCCCATCTGCAGCCATAAACCAGCCCAGAGGATAGCTACAGCCGACCGTGCCCCTAAGAGTCAGCCCCCCTCCCCTGGACCGTACTCACAGAATCCCCCTTTCACATCCTCTCCAGGGGGACCCTCCTCCTTCCAAGTTCCAGCCACAATGCAACTGATGTTCACTGTCCCTTAACCAGCGGCAAGCCACCAACAGACCATTAACTCATGCAGAACAACCATTCAGTTATAGATATCAGTCACCACGATAGATAGATAGATAGATAGATAGATAGATAGATAGATAGATAGATAGATAGATAGATAGATAGATAGATAGATAGATAGATAGATAGATAGATAGATAGATAGATACATACATAGATACATACATACATACATACATACATACATACATACATACATTATTTGGCTTTGTAGAAGGATGGTATACATTTATTACACACCATACTGATATACATAGTCTTTCTACATGGGACGATGGTCTTATAATGTACAGTCTGGTGTAATCGTCTACTGTTCTGTTGACTGAATGGAAGTTATTCATTTGAAGGAGAACTGGAGTCCTGTCCTTGGAAAGACATTTGCATTAGGAGTAATATATTCAGAAGAGCCTTGGGCCTGGTGGGGATTGCGAAATGAGGCTCTTGGAGATCCTCGTTATAGGTGGGGACCTGTAGAGATCTTTGTAGAGCTGTAGAGGCCAGGGGAAACCCACTTATGGATGTTCAGAGTTAATCTTTTAAAGGATTCCATCCTAACTAAAGCAAGGAGTTTATCATTGGTTTCATTAGTGAATGATAGTCTTCTTAGTGGATAGATCTCCAGATTGAGAGGGCAACCATATTCTATATTTGTTTGTGTGAGTGCAAGGTTGAAAGCTATGTTTTCGATTCACTCCAATGAAGCATCACTGAGTACATGATCTGTTAAGTCCGAGATACAACAACTACAACAGAGCAAAGGTTGTCCTCGCTTCCATAAAAGCCACCAGTTGTTTGCAAGTCAAATGAACAATAAATAGTAACCTGTGCGCACGACTGTTCTACTACACTCTGCTCCAGTCCACTGCAGCAAATAACCACAGACAGCATATCAGCATAATAGAGGCCTTGTCTGGTGCAGAGAGCAACAGAGAGGGGCATTCTGAGGTCAGAACCCAGCTAACACATTTGGTTCCTTGGAAGTTGGGGGAACGAACATTTTTGATTTCCCATTAGTTCTAGGAACGAAGCCATACGTTTCCTGACAGGTAAAATGTAACTTTTTCTGAATATTCTAAGAACGGGAGTGAACATTTCCCCTGTTCTGGATACGTTAATTGTTATGTTGCAGGGAGGTTCTGAGAACGTTTTACTATGGTTCCCTGAAAGTTTTCCTGGGACGTTTTATTAACGTTCTGAGAATGGAAAATATAGATTATTTGGAGGTTTTTGAATAAAGTCCTTAAAACTTTTTCAGCTGTGCTAACATAATTGCAAAAGGGTTTTCTAATGATCAATTGGCCTTTTAAAATGATAAACTTGGATTAGCTAACACAACGTGCCATTGGAACAAACTTGAACGGTAGTGTAAACATTAGGACAAGCAATGTCGGAGTGGCATTAACAAAAATACAGTATAATAGAACAGTATATACATATAAAATGAGTAAAGAAGTATGTAAACATTATTAAAGTGACCAGTGATTCCATGTCTATGTATATAGGGAAGCAGCTACTAAGGTGCAGGGTTGAGTAGCTGGATGGTAGCCGGCTAGTGATGGCTATTTAACAGTCTGAAGGTCTTGAGATTGAAACAACTGAAAAACATCTTCTAACATTCTCTGAATATTTTGAGAACATGACTTTAAATAGAATCATGAGGAAACCTGTGGAAAACGTGATGCTGAAGTACTGAAATTCCTACCTAAGAAACATATGGTTCTCAGAACGTTATGTGCGAGCTTTGCATCCTGCACCATTCCTAGAACATTATGGGAAGGTTGTATGCAAAATAACCACAGGACATCCACACTCTCACCAAGCTCTAAGAAGCATATGATTCTCAGGACATTATATGCTAGCTGGGAGGGAACTTGATGTGAACTGACAAGGTCATAGAGACCACCATGTGAATCGCATGACTATGAGTCAAGTGGCCATATTTAGACAAGATCCATTACACACAACTTGTATTTAGAGTGAAAGTTCAGATTCACCACTACAGCATGGAAGGAGTGCAGGAACTTTCCAATCCAAACGATTACAGGTAGGTAGAGAAGGCAAAAATCATACTGGGATTTATTAATTGACCTTAAGGTGAAGCTGTATAATCTGATTGACTGATAAAGATGAATGAATGTGATCTGTATGTGCCAATGCCCATAAATCTAGGACTAAACCAAACATTTGGGGCTTTCGACATTGCAGCCGATTGTGACTGACTGCTCTACAAATCACCTTGCATCATAAATAACTACTTATAGACAAATATAAATGGTCTATAAGTCAGTCAGTCCCAACTTAACAATGATACATAACGGTTTTGATGGTTTTGAACAAGGTCATTTTGAATGTGTCTCTGCTCAATGAAGACACACAGTGTCCAGAACCTGTTACTGCAGTTTAATTTCTTTTCAGGAAAAGTTTTTTGGTGTTATGAGTAGAATGCAACATAGATGGAGCACAAGGACTGCTTGAGAATTAATTGGTCACTTCACATATTTCTGGGAGGAACTCTAGAGAGTGGTCAATTATATGCGCCCCAAACCAAATAGTGACTGACTTGAATCAAATAATCCCTGTGAGCTAATTACAATGTAACAATGTGGGTAACTAAACACAGATTGGGTTCAGTCAGCATAGTTTTATTGTCTGCCACTAAATGTTGTGATTCATGCACATGCCGGGCAAATAAAAATATGAAAAAAATAACTTGTAGGATATAATCGCATAGGCTTTGTGGTAATAGTCTGAAAATAATAGGTCAATCCTTTCGGCTTCAATTTTGAAGAGAAACATTACACAAATTGATTTGTTGTGTTTTCTTCCCAAGGCAATGAAGACATTTCCAACTTCTTTGTAGCTTTCTTTCTATCATGGCGGTTTGACCTAATAAGAGCTACAGAGCTATAATATGAACTGCCAAATGCCATAGTCCTTGCACAGCAAAGGAAACAGGTCTCAGAGCGAGTGACATCACTGATTGAAAAGCTACTAGCTGCACCACTAACTAGCTAGCCAATTCACACCGGTAACATGTACAGTAGGTTCTCAAGTCTACTGCAGTGGTTTTTGGGGCCCACTCGGCACAAACTGGTTGAATCGAAGTTGTTTACACATGATTTAAACAAAATTCAGTGTGATGATGTTGAATCAAAAGTGGAAAACTGATTGGATTTGGAAAATGTCATCAACATACAGGAATTTTGATAATTTATTTATTTATTCACCCAACTTCTAACCTAAATCCAATCCAATTGAACTGAAGTCTGTATTTCAGCAATGAGATATTATACCATTGTATTGTTGACACTCCAACCCTTTCATACCGCCACTGCTGTTCTAAAAAACACTGCATATGGCCATAGGCTCACTCCATTAGCAGTAATCAATCAATAACATTTATTTATAAAGCCCCTCTTAGAACTACCCATCCCGGATCCGGTATATTTGTCATCAGCAATGCTGAATAGCATAGCGCAACAGTCAAAAAATATTACTAGAAAATATTCGTATTCATGAAATCACAAGTGAAATATAGCGAAACACAGCTTAGCCTTTTGTTAATCACCTCGTCGTCTCAGATTTTGAAATTATGCTTTACAGCGAGAGCAATACAAGCGTTTGTGTAAGTTTATCGATAGCCTAGCATAGCATTATGTACACTTAGCATCAGGAAGCTTGGTCACGAAAATCAGAAAAGCAATCAAATGAACCGTTTACCTTTGATGATCTTTGGATGTTTTCACTCACGAGACTCCCAGTTAGACAGCAAATGTTCCTTTTGTTCCTTAAAGATATTTTTTATATCCAAAATACCTCCGTTTGTTTGTCGCGTTATGCCCAGGAATCCACCGGAAATAGCGGTCACGACAACGCAGACAAAAATTCCAAATAATATCCATAATGTCAACAGAAACATGGCAAACGTTTTTTATAATCAATCCTCAAGGTGTTTTTCAAATATCTATTCGATAATATATTAACTGGGACAGTTTCACTAGGACCTCTCTTTTGCGCAAAAATCACTCTGAGAGCCCCCACCTGACCACTTACGTAATGTGGTCGTTCACGCCCATTCTTCAAAATAAAGGCCTGGAACTATGTCTAAAGGCTGTAGACACCTTAGGGAAGCCATAGAAAAAGGAATCTGGTTGATATCCCTTTCAATGGTCAATAAGGATGCATAGGAACACAGAGCTTTCAAAATAAGAGTCACTTCCTGATTGGATTTTTCTCAGGCTTTCTTCCTGCCATATCAGTTATGTTATACTCACAGATAATATTTTTACAGTTTTGATAACTTTAGAGTGTTTTCTATCCTTAGCTGTCAATTATATGCATATTCTAAAATCTGGTCCTGAGAAATAGTCAGTTTACTTTGGGAACGTTATTTTTCCAAAAATAAAAATAGTGCCCCCTAGCTTCAAGAGTGACACTAAGTACCAGGGCTAGTTATGAATTTGAAACTCAAAGAGAGTTTTCCCTAATTTGTCCTTCAGTGGCGTTCACACCTGTGAAAGTGGCTCTCTTGAGTTGTTGGTTCCCTCAGGTAGAGAGTGTATTTGTGTGCGCTTAGATGCCAAATGTTAAGCTAATGATGAGGCTAAAACGTGCCAGGGGTTTAGGTAAAACAAACCCTAGACTCCTTCAGAGATCTTCAGCATCAGGGATGTTCCAATGGTAAAATAGCCCTGAAATCTTCCTTGAGTGTCGAGTAGTCACGTGACAGTCTACGCAGTCTAGCACTCAACCCACTCACCATTCGGTCCAGCATAGGGCTGTTATGTTGAGCATATTACCGTCACACAGGTCATAAGTCAGTTAAATTTCACTGACTGTTTTGTCACTAGTAGGTTTCTCCAAGCTCTGATGTTGCTGATGGTCATTAGTAGCCTACCAACCTTGCTAACTGCCTGATAATCAGCATTCTATTGTCCCTCTAATCACTCTGACATCAATGGAAATGTAATCGAAAATCAAATCAAACACTTAACGAGAGCCCATGAGCTCATGTTGTGCAACATTTCTATAGGATATTGTCACATTCTGACCATAGTTCTGTTATTTTATTCTTTGTTTTAGTACGGTCAGGGCGTGAGTTGGGGTGGGCAGTCTTTGTTTGTTTTTCTATGTTGGTTTTTGTGTTCGGCCTAGTATGGTTCTCAATCAGAGGCAGGTGTCGTTAGTTGTCTCTGATTGAGAATCATACTTAGGTAGCCTGGGTTTCACTTTTGGTTTGTGGTTGTCTGTTTCCGTGTGAGTGTTTGGGCCACACGGTACTGTTTCGGTTTTGTATATTTCACGTTTATTATTTTGTGTTCAGTTGTGTTTTTGAATAAATCAATATGGACACTTACCACGCTGCGTTTTGGTCCGATCCTTACTCCTCCTCAGACGAAGAGGAGGAAATGCGTTACAGATATGCAATTGAGTTAGAAAACAGAGTTTTGATGGGCTTTATTAAAAAGAGGAGGATCCCATCAGTTTTCATGGCCCACTATATTTATTTGTCAACTTTCCTAATATTTAGCACATTGCTTCTCTTCACAACAGGAGAATAGCCAACCTGGCTGGCATTAAAATGAACCACGGGAAAAGTGTCCTCCATTCGCTATTTAAGTGCATAGATTACGCATATTTTATTCCCCTGCCCCTGTTTCGAGACAGGTGCATGATAATGGTCCATTCTAAATCAAAACAAATTTCACACATATATTATTTAGCAATGAACAATATTGTGACAATATTAGCCCATCACTTGTGAATGATGCTTAGCTTATGTGCAGTAAGGCAAGAAATAATGCATACCTTTGTTTTGCGACTTTTTCAAATCATAGTCGCGCACCACATGTAGCCTAGCCCAGCCTAGCCTATCCATTTTGATTAGGTTGGTATTACAACTAAAGTGGCCAAATAACGTCTTAAAATTAAGCACATTAATCCACTTAACGACCGGTGTAAAGCCTAACTAGCATACATAGGCGGCATGTTAGTTTCAAGTTTGGGGAAGATGGTTTTCACCATAGAAATGCAGCTTAATGATAAAGCATAATTGCATTTGCGGTTACTTTTGAGAATGGTGTTTTCCTGCTAATTGATTGCATTTTGGAAAGTTTTCACTTATATTCTACTGACGTGTGCTCATTAATGCACTTATAATGGTTTATCAACATTTTAAGCTAAACTTTCTGATCTATCCCATCCCACAACTGTCACAGACCATGTGTGGAATATTTTTTTCTCGCACAGAAGGACAAGTTGACCAATAGAATAGCTCAACATTTGTACTATGGGGGATAGTAGATTGACATAGGCTAGTGCTTTTGCTGTTTGTTAGGCCTACTCATTTTGTTGGCTGACGAAATGTACATCTTCCAACATCTTCAATATGCTCCTTGGAATTCGCAGTTGCGTCCCCCGATGTGTCTGTCCTCACTTGTAGCTACTTCGGAGTTGAGATGTGAGAAAGGCCCGAAGTGACAGGCATTGGCTAATAATTGAGATATCTGAGAGAGCCATGTGAGTGGGAGGTGCTTCGGAGCTCGCAGCCGGGAGAAGGGAATTACAGTATAATTATTATATTCAGCCCAATGGCACAACGGCCACTGGTCACAATAGACATGGATTTTTTAGGGGGCATTATGGCCACACAGGGGGGATGCCACCGCATTGTCAAGTGCTTGTCAAATTGTGAATGAGAGACTGATGAAGTGTGTGCAGCCTGCGCAAAAAAACAAAGCAGAGCTCATGCCTTTCATGCAACTTTTTTCAAATTATCATTAGAGTTACATCATGCAGCCTTAGAATGATTTAAAAACAAAAATATACAGCCCAACATTTGTATCACAACTAAAGTTGCATAATATATTTATTTTACTAGGAAAGTCAGTTAAGAACAAATTCTTATTTACAATGACAGCCTAGGAACAGTGAGTTAACTGCTTTGCTAAGAATGACAGATTTTTACCTTATCAGCTTGGGGATTTGATCTAGCAACCTTTTTTTCCCAGATGTTTGTGGCTGCTGGTGAACCGTGATGTGAATGCATAATCAAAGCGACACTAAACTGGTGCACTAGCCAGTGTCTTTAGGGTGTCTATAAGTTTCCATTAAATTGGCAACAAATTGTCATTCAAATAATCTAAAATCTGCATTAAAAAAATATGCACATGTCAGGGTCTCCATTAGGAACATTTGCCGCCAGACAATGTGACAGGAAAGATTTTAATTTACAGGACATTTGAGAAATGTAACTGATATCCATATGCTTCAGATCCGACTGGGCCAGTGCCATCAATAAATAAGGGATATTGGTCAAATGAGCCACATTTGTGTCCTTAAAAAAAGCCTATAACAAATTACAAAAACAGTATTCATTGTCTTTCAATGTGTAACATATGCAAAACTTCATAGCCTATTGTTTTTTAGGCTACTTTCCTAAAACAATAATTGTCCACCTCACTGTTCAGCTGTAAGAGACTTGAGCAAGTGCCTACCATACCCAACAAATTACAGAAATTGGCTAATGTTGTTAATTTTACAACAGACCTACTTATAATCTATCTTAAACTAAATATGGAGCACACAATTAAAAAGATCGATCAAATGTAATTTAGCCAATGAAAATGTCTCAAAAGAATTAAACAAAACAGGTTTTGCATATTTAAGGAAACTAGTTTCAATTAATAAATAGGCTTACAATAACAACAATGATATACAATAATAATAATGATAAAACAAATCATTATAAATAAATGTCAGTTCCAAAATTGCATCCTACCTGAACAGGGAGCTGTACAGGAGCCTGCATTCTTCTCATCTTAGTCCACTATAATATTAAAACGTATAAAATTCCCCTTGTAGGCATTTCACTATAGACATACTCTTTATCCTCTAACTTTTGTTTTACTTCAATGAAAAAGGCCTCCATCTTCGCAACCAACAGTAGCCTAGGACAAGGCTCCTCTATCTCTCTCTCTCTCTCCACAGCAGCAGGCTGTGTGCAAGGTGTGAGAGAATGGTGCAGAAGTGCGAATTCGGTGTTGGCTAGGATAGATAGCCTCTCTTGGACAATTTGGTCCACTATAATTTTATTTATGGTTTTTCATTTTTTTATAGGCCAAAGGCATGTCAATTCCAGCTAAGGGAAACCCCAGTGCATTATACCATCAGAGTTGTGTTTCCATCAAATTGACTTGTTGCAGATACAAGTCTGTGCGTAAATACATAGTGGACATAAAAATTACTTTGAGGCTAAATTCAATACAAGGGAAATGGGTTTCATCACATTTTCAACTAGGCCAACTGATGGTTTTGTCACAAAAAAATGTACTACTATAGCCCATAGAAATGCATTCATAAATGGCAAAAAAGACAGTAAAAAAAATGTATCATAAGGAATATGTTTTTGAAGTGTCTGTCCTTTATCTCGGAGATAAAAAAAATGTTTTCGTTTTTTGGACATATTTAACCCCTTATTTCCGTTGGCGCAAAACTACCTCCATCGTGTTCGTGAGAGTCATATTCATTTGTAGGCCAAACCGTTTGGACGCTACAGACGTTTTCGTGAGAAGACTGATTTTCGTGATGTCACATGGTCTGAAAAACCACTGTAGCTTGGCCACCTTCCACCGCAGATGCGGAAGGCCGACATAGCCGAACTCTGTGGATTGATATGCAGCCCATGCAAAAAACAGATACACTACATGACCAAAAGTATGTGGACAGCTGCTTGTCAAACATCTCATTCCAAAATCATGGGCATTAATATGGAGTTGGTACCCCCTTTGCTGCCATAACAGCCTCCACTCTTCTGGAAAGGCTTTCCACTAGATGTCGGAACATTGCTGTGGGGACTTGCTTCCATTCAGGCACAAGAACATTAGTGAGGTCGGCACTGATGTTGGGCTATTAGGCCTGGCTCGCAGTCGGCATTCCAATTCATCCCAAAGGTGTTCGATGAGGTTGAGGTCAGGGCTCTGTGTAGGCCAGTCAAGGACCTCGCTTTGTGTACGGTGGCATTGTCATTCTGAAACAGGAAAGGGCTTTCCCAAAACTGTTGCCACAAAGTTGAAAGCACAGAATCATATAGAATGTAATTTTATGGTGTATAGTTAAGACTTCCCTAACTAAGGGGCCTAGCCCAAACCATGAAAAACAGCCAAAGACCATTATTCCTCCTCAACCAAACTTTACAGTTGGCACTATGCATTGGGGCAGGTAGCATTCCCTTGGCATCTGCCAAACCCAGACTCGTCCATCGGACTTGGTAAAGCATGACTCCGGAGAACGTGTTTCCTCTGCTCCAGAGGAATCCAGAGGCAGAATTTTTTTGGAAAGTTGGCATCCTATGACAGTGCCATGTTGAAAGTCACTGAGCTCTTCAGTAAAGTTATTCTACTGGCAATGTTTGTCTATGGAGATTGCATGGCTGTGTGCTCGATTTTATACACTGGTCAGCAACGGGTGTGGCTGAAAAAGCTGAATCCACTAATTTCAAGTGTGTCCACATATTTTTGTATATATAGTGTATCTATTAGCTTAAATTGATGGATTTTGATGGGGATTTCTTCGAGAATAAGAAGAACCATCTCAGAATCGTCCCGAAATGCAAATTACACTTTGATTTAAAAGGCTAATAATAGTAGCCTACTACTGAAATAGATAAATGGGGCTGTCAACTGAGCCAGAAATTCACATTTAAAAAAATTGTCTCTAAAAAGGCCAACATTAAAATAATATTTTGCATAAATGTACATAAATGTTTAGCCTACATTTAAAAGTGTAGTCTAGGTTATATGCGTATTGACTACAGCCTCGTATGTCCTCACAGCCGAGATTCATCTTAGTGACTGTCTTACACAATAGTTCAAACAACATGTAGGCCTGTTAGAAGAACAAAAGCATTATTATGACATTTACAGGCAAATCATTATGGAATCCTAGTCTCTCAGCCTGTATCTTCAGTGCTAACATTAGCAATGCTACCTAGCTAAGTAGCTAAACCTGCTGCATCCGAATAGTGTTTTCAGCGATAACAGACAAATCGCCACAGCGACTATCCAAGCAACCATCCAACAACACTGGAGGCCTATTCAAACTAATAAAAAGTAGGATGTTTACAAGTAATTCAATACGAAAACATAGGCTGTTTGGAAAGGGCACCAAGGCTGCTGTAGTTGCAACTTCGGTCGGTGATGGTGGGAGTGGTTTTGGCGAATGGAATCATTGGAGTTTGAGCCAAATAGAAAATATTGGAGTACGCTGACTATAAACATCATTCTATAGGTTTTTGAGTGTCTATTTTAAATATTTACAGTCTTGTATAAGTCATCTCAGGGATCGTACTTGAAAACCTCACAGAGAAGCAAAAGTAGCAGAGTTGTCCTTTAAAGGGGCAATCCGGGATTGGTAAATACATTTTTTGACTTTTAAATAGCCATTGATTCTTTAAATATGGAATCTGTATTCGGGTTCACAGTGCCATTGTTCACCCCAGCACCTTTGTTATTATTTTTGTTTTGTTGACGAACAGAGTAGCATTATAAAACAAATTGCAGGACATATTTTACTGTTCTATCGCTCATACAAAGATGTCTGAGGGAAAATGTCACTAGAGGTATTGTAGCCGTTAATTAAGTGAGAAGTGCAAAAAAAAAGCCAACTAAACAAACTATCTCAAATACACATACATTGGCACCACATACAAACACCTGCACACAGAAACCAGAAATACACAGACAGGAAGACAGACACAAATACCACTTTTAGTCACTAGCAGGTTATGAGGTGGTGTTTGGTTCGAGATGTTTTCTCTCTCTATGCAAATCTGTTTCTCAGAAACAGAGTCACTTGTCGCGACAGGTTGGCCAAAGTGCAGAGATAACAATCTAAAGATTTTACCTTTAAGGTGCTGAACTGTATTACACACAAATATATGTAAGAAAGCACGCACTCATGAACGCACACAAACATGCTGTCACGCCTGCTCCTGCTTCCCCTCCTGTCACGTGCATCAGCAATGATTGGACTCACCTGGACTCAAACACCTGCTTCAGGATTAATGTCAGTTTGTCTTTATATACCCAGTTCTGACGCTGTCTCTGTCCTATTCGATGACTGTTCCACATTAAATGTTCAACTCCCCGTACCTTCTTCTCTTCTCCAGTGTCGGTTCCTTACACATGCCGCGCACGCGCACACACACACACACACACACACACACACACACACACACACACACACACACACACACACACACATCCCCACATACATCCCCCTCTCACTGGTCAAACCAAACACTCAGGCCTGATCCTTAGATCACCAAAGGTTTTAAACATGTATGGAAGATAGCACATTGGCCAGAGTTGATTTTTCAGTGTAACATTTCTAGTGTTGATACAGGAGTTAAATTAACACTGTAAAATCACTCCAGTGTTGGCATTGATAACAAGAGTTGAATCAAAACCTCTGGCTGGGCCACTCAAGGACATTCAGAGACTTGTCTTGAAGCAGCTCCTGCATTGTCTTGGCTGTGTGCTTCGGGTCGCTGTCTTGTTGGAAGGTGAACCGTTGCCTCAGTCTTAGGTCCTCGGCAATCTGGAGCAGGTTTTCATCTCTCTGTACATTGCTTCATTCATCTTTCCCTCGATCCTGACTAGTCTCCGCCGCTGAAAAACATCCCCACAGCATGATGCTGCCACCACCATGCTTCACCGTAGTGAGGGTGCCACTTTTCCTCCAGACGTGACGCTTGGCATTCAGGCATAATAGTTCAATCTTGGTTTCATCAGACTAGAGAATCTTGTTTCTCATGGTCTGAAAGTCCTTTAGGTGCCTTCTGGCAAACATTAAGCAAGCTGTCATGTGCCTTTTACTGAGGAGCGGCTTCCGTCTGGCCAGTCTACCATAAAGGCCTGATTGGTGGAGTGCTGCAGAGATGGTTGAATTTATCACAGGTGGACTCCAATCAAGTTGTAGAAACATCTCAAGGATGATCAATGGAAACAGGATGCACCTGAGCTCAATTTCAAGTCACATGGCAAAGGGTCTGAATACTTATGTAAATAAGGTATTTCTGTTTATGTTTATGTTAAAAAAAGTTTTTGCTTTGTCATTATGGGGTATTGTGTGTAGATTGATGATCAACATTTCTTCTTTAATCTATTTTAGAATAAGGCTGTAACGTAACAAAATGTGGAAAAAGGGAAAGGGTCTGAATACTTTCCGAATGCACTGTGGTTCCCCTAAGGCATCGCCCTCAATAACCTTATTTGGTTCCAACTTGCACCTATATTTTTAGGAGTGAGGGGCTAGCAGACTCTTAAGCCTGGTCCCAGATCTGCTTTTGTGCTGTCTTGCCATTTCCTATGGTCAATGTCAATTGCACAAACAAGGCTAAGCAGAGGGACCAGGCTAAGCAGAGGTGTCCAAATATAAATCAATACTTTTGTGTAATTTGAACAAAATGCATTTTTGAAAACAAAAATCCCCTTTGTTTCAAATTCAAACTTCAGTAAGTAGATTTATAATAACACCTCATGTAAAAAGTTTCCAAGTCTAGCCTCATGCCAAATGATTCATTCCAAAATGATTATATCTAAAACCTTTTTATTCTTGCCATTACTTGAATACTGGCTTTGCGCCATGTGTATTAGTCACAGCCTCTGTTTTCAAAGATAAGGTAAGTGTATTCATATTCAAAACGGACAAACATATAAATCAGTCTGGTAATTTCATAATAATGCAAATAAAGTTAGTGTAACGCTCCGGGTGTCGTGGGTGTGGAGTCAGACGCAGTTAACAGAGAGTTCAATACTGTGCTCTTTAATGCACTCACGAAACACTGGGTGCTCAAAAACAAATGCCCCAAACACAGAGGACGAAAACAGTACAGCAGAATACACGACCAGGAACAAACACGTTCGTCTACTTCATACACGAAGGTTACAAAGAAACAGGCTGTCTAATAAAGCCCAACTAATTACTAACTAACAGGTGCTAACAATAAACATACAAGGAGGGGGAGGAACGAAAATCAGTGGCAGCTAATAGGCCGGCGACGACGACCGCCGAGCGCCACCCGAACGGGAAGGGGAGCCACCCTCGGTCGGACTCGTGACAGTACCCCCCCCACCCCCCACCGGCCTCGAGGTCGACCCGGAGGACGAGGTGCAGGGCGATCCGGATGGAGGCAATAGAAATAACTCAACATTGATGGATCTAAGATGTCCCCCACCGGTACCCAGCACCTCTCCTCCAGACCATACCCCTCCCAGTCCATGAGGTACTGCAGGACCCTCACCTGGCGTCTTGAGTCCAGAATGGCCCGTATGGTATACGCCGGGACCCCTCGATGTCCAGAGGCGGGGGAGGGACCTTCGGCACCTCACTGTCCTGCAGGGGACCAGCTACCACCGGCCTGAGGAGAGACATGAAACGAGTGGTTAATACAATAATAGGAATGGAGTTGTAATCGTTTATCCTCGTTTATTCTCCTCAGGACTTTAAAGAGCCCTACACACCAGCTTCCGGCAGGGCAATGAATGCTAGAGAGGGGTCCGGATGCGCCAACACGGGTGCATCCGTGAACAGCGCCTTCAACCTGTTGAAAGCTCCGTCCGCTTCTGCTGACCACTGTAACCGCACCGGGCCCCCCTTCAGCAGTGAGGTAATGGGAGCCGCTACCTGGCCAAAACCCCGGATAAACCTCCGGTAGTAGTTGGCAAAACCCCAAAATCGCTGCACCTCTTTTACCGTGGTCGGAGTCGGCCAATTACACACGGCCCTAATGCGGTCACACTCCATCACCACCCCCGAGGTGGAAATTGCGATAACCCAGGAAGGAGACCGCTCGTTTAGAGAACACTTATAGGTCATGCTCCAGCAGTCTACCAAGCACCTTGCGTACCAGAGACACATGCGCGGTGTGAGTGGCTGAGTAGCTCAGAATGTCATCGATATAAACAACCACTCCCTGCCCGCACAGGTCCCTGAGAATCTCGTCTACAAAGGATTGAAAAGCGTCTGGAGCATTCTTTAACCCATACGGCATGACGAGGTACTCATAGTGGCCCGATGTGGTACTAAATGCGGTTTTCCACTCGTCTCCCTTCCCGAATATTGACCAGACTATACGCTCTCCTGAGATCCAGTTTTGTGAAGAACTGCGCTCTGTGAAATGATTCCACCGCAGTAGCTATCAGAGGTAGAGGGTAACTATACCTCACTGTGAAGGCGTTTAGACCTCTATAATCAATACACGGACGCAAACCTCCCTCCTTTTTCTTCACAAAAAAGAAACTCGAGGAGACGGGTGAGATGGAGGGCCGAATGTACCCCTGTCCCAGCGAATCCATGACATATGTCTCCATCGCCAACGTCTCCTCCTGGAACAATGGGTACACGTGACTCTTGGGAAGCACAGCGTTTACCTGGAGATCTATCGTACAATCCCTTCCCGGTCGATAAGGTGGTAATTTAGTCACTTTCTTTTTACTGAAAGCGATTGCCAAATCGGCATACTCGGGAGGAATGCACACAGTGGAACCCTGGTCTGGACTTTCCACCAACGTGGCACCGATGGAAACTCCCTTCCAGAACACTCCTCTGACCACCCCTGAAGAACCCCCTGTCTCCACAACATTTTAGGATTGTGCCGGGCCAGCCAGGGAATCCCTAGCACCACTGGAAACACAGGCGAATCAATAATATAAAGACTGATACGCTCCCTATGATTCCCCTGCGTCACCATGTCCAGTGGAACCGTGGTCTCCCTGACCATCCCTGACCCTAATGGCCGGCTATCTAGGGAGTGCACGGGAAAGGGAGAATCTATCGGCACCAGCGGAACCCCTAACTTAATTAAGGGCGAGTCCGCGATCCATAAAGTTCCCAGCTGCGCCTGAATCGACTAGCGTCCTATGCTGGGAAAAGGGAAAAAAGTTAAGGAAAAAAGTAAAGACAAACATGTGGCCAACAGGGGGTTCTGGGTGAGTTTGATGCTGACTCACCTGGGGTGATCGAGAAGCCTGCCATCTCTACTCCCAGACGGACCCCCCCAGCACCATTCGGTCGTGTGTCCTCTCCGATCACAGCTGGTGCAGGGGGAGCCTCCTCCTCCGGTACCCCTTGGCACGGCCCCTCCCAACTCCATCGGAATGGGAGCGGAGGGGCTGGGTGGTGGAACACACAGGACCCTCTCCGAACGCCCGCGGGCAGCCAGTAGATTGTCCAATCGGATGGACATATCCATTAGCTCATCCAGGGAAATAGCGGTGTCCCGACATGCTAGCTCCCTGCGGACGTCCTCCCGGAGACTACACCTGTAGTGGTCGATAAGGGCCCTGTTGTTCCACCCAGATCCTGCTGCCAAGATCCGGAACTCCAGCGCGTAATCCTGGGCGCTCCTCTTCTCCTGCCTGAGATGAAATAGTCGTTCTGGGTAGTGCTCCTTCGCTGAGTCTGGGCCATTCCAGACTGCGTTCGCCCACTCCAGAGCACGACCCGTGAGGTAGGAGATGAGGACACTCTCCGCTCCCGAGGGAGTGGGTCAGACGGTGGCCAGGTATAGCTCCAGTTGGAGTAAAAACCCCTGGCACCCCGCCGTCGGTCCATCATAAGCCTGTCAGACGGAGAGTGCTGGAGTCGGGAGATGGGGAGTCCGGAGCCGGGGGTGTCGAAGGTGGAGAGAGGAGACCACTCCTCTCCCATCGGTCCATTCTCTCCATCATTTGATCCATAGCAGATCCGATGGAAGACGGTGGTATGGTGGAGAACCTGTTCCTCCATCGATGGGAGAGGGTTGGCCGCTGCTCCTGCTGACTCCATTTTCAGGTGCGGGATAAAGTTAGTGTAACAGAGAGTTCGATACTGTGCTCTTTAATGCACTCACGAAACACTGGGTGCTCAAAAACAAATGCCCCAAACACGGGGGACGAAAGCAGTACAGCAGAATACACAACCAGGAACAAACACGTTCGTCTACTTCATACACGAAGGTTACAATAATTAATCCAGCACAAAGAAACAGGCTGTCTAATAAAGCCCAACTAATTACTAACTAACAGGTGCTAACAATAAACATACAAGGAGGGGGAAGAACGACGACGACCGCCGAGCGCCACCCGAACGGGAAGGGGAGCCACCCTCGGTCGGACTCGTGACAGTTAGCATAAGGAAGTGGCTTCAGGGCTTCAAATGAAACATTTGGTTGGCCCAACTCTTGATAAGTCTTTGGGTGTCGTAGCCCAGGAGTAACCAAATGTGTTCATAACGCAAATAAAGTAATAAATCAATATGAAAACCCAAAGAAAGTCATCAAATGAGATCAAATCACAGGTTATTTCTTTAGATTTTTTAGAGCAGCAGTCATAAGGACAGGTTTTAGCCACCAGGCCTTCATCAGTCTTATAAGCAGACAAAATATTGTAACGGCTTTCTTCCTGGGAAGGAGAGGAGGACCAAAATGCAGCGTGGTTAAAGTTCATGGTTCTTTAATAAGAAAAACTACACATGAACAGAATACAAAACAATAAACGTGGAAAAACCGAAACAGTCCTAACTGGTGCAGAAAACACAAAGACAGGAAACAACCACCCACAAAACCCAACACAAAACAGGCTACCTAAATGTGGTTCCCAATCAGAGACAATGACTAACACCTGCCTCTGATTGAGAACCATATCAGGCCAAACATAGAAATAGACCAACTAGACACACAACATAGAATGCCCACCCAGCTCACGTCCTGACCAACACTAAAACAAGGAAAACACACAAGAACTAAGGTCAGAACGTGACAGTACCCCCCCCCCCCCCCCAAGGTGCGAACTCCGACCGCACAACCTAAACGTATAGGGGAGGGTCTGGGTGGGCATCTGTCCGCGGTGGCGGCTCTGGCGCTGGACGTGGACCCCACTCCATAATTGTCTTAGTCCACCTCCTTAGCGTCCTTTGAGTGGCAACCCTCGCCGCCGACCTTGGCCTAGGAACCCTAACAACGGGCCCCACTGGACTGAGGGGCAGCTCCGGACTGAGGGGCAGCTTGGGAATGAGGTAGCTCAGGACTGAGGGGTAGCTCAGGACTGAGGAGTAGCTCAGGACTGAGGGGTAGCTCAGGACTGAGGGGTAGCTCAGGCTGGTTGACGGCTCTGGCAGCTTCTGGCTGACTGACGGCTCTGGCAGCTCCTGGCTGACTGACGGCTCTGGCAGATCCTGGCTGAATGGTGGTTCTGGCAGATCCTGGCTGAATGGCGGCTCTGGCAGATCCTGGCTGAATGGCGGCTCTGGCAGATCCTGGCTGAGTGGCGGCTCTGGCAGATCCTGGCGGCTCTGGCAGATCCTGGCTGACTGGCGGCTCTGGAAGATCCTGGCTGACTGGCAGATCTGGAAGATCCTGGTTGACGGGCGGCTCTGGAAGATCCTGGCAGACTGGCGGCTCTGGTGGCTACTGGCAGAGTAGCGGCTCTGGACAGGCGGGAGACTCTAGCAGCTCTGCGCAGGCGCGAGACTCTAGCAGCTCTGGACAGGCGCGAGACTCTAGCAGCTCTGGACAGGCGGGAGACTCTAGCAGCTCTGGACAGGCGGGAGACTCTAGCAGCTCTGGACAGACGGGAGACTCTAGCAGCTCTGGACAGGTGGGAGACTCTAGCAGCTCTGGACAGGCGGGAGACTCTAGCAGCTCTGGACAGGCGGGAGACTCTGCTAGCGCTGGAGAGGAGGAAGGCTCTGGCAGCGCTGGACAGGCTAGGCGCACTGTAGGCCTGGTGCGGGGTGCCGGCACTGGTGGTACTGGGCCGAGGACACGCACCTCAGGGCGAGTGCGGGGAGCTGCCACCGGAAGGCTGGTCCGTGGAGGTGGAACTGGATAGACCGGACCGTGCAGGCGCACTGGAGCTCTTGAGCACCGAGCCTGCCCAACCTTACCTGGTTGAATGCTCCCGGTCGCCCTGCCAGTGCAGCGAGGTGGAATAGCCCGCACTGGGCTGTGCAGGCGAACCGGGGACACCATGCGTAAGGCTGGTGCCATGTACGCCGGCCCAAGGAGATGCACTGGATACCAGATGCGTAGAGCCAGCTTCATGGCACTTGGCTCGATGCCCACTCTAGCCCGACCGATACAAGGAGCTGGTATGTACCGCACCGGGCTATGCACCCGCACTGGGGACACCGTGTGCTCCACAGCATAACACGGTGCCTGCCCGGTCTCTCTCTCCCCCCGGTAAGCACAGGAAGTTGGCGCAGGTCTCCTACCTGGCTTCGCCACACTACCTGTGTGCCACCCCCCAAGACATTTTTGGGGCTGACTCTCTGGCTTCCATCCGCGCCGCCGTGCTGCCTCCTCATACCAGCGCCTCTCCGCCTTCGCTGCCTCCAGCTCTTCCTTGGGGCAGCGATATTCTCCTGGCTGTGCCCAGGGTCCTTTCCCGTCTAGGATCTCCTCCCAAGTCCATTTTTCCAAATAGTTCTGCCTCTCTTGCTGTTGCTGCTGCTGCCTCTCCTGCTGTTGTTGCTTTTCACCACGCCACTTTGTCATGATGTGGTGGGTGGTTCTGTAACGGCTTTCTTCCTGGGAAGGAGAGGAGGACCAAAATGCAGCGTGGTTAAAGTTCATGGTTCTTTAATAAGAAAAAATACAAATGAACAGAATACAAAACAATAAACATGGAAAAACCAAAACAGTCCTAACTGGTGCAGAAAACACTAAGACAGGAAACAACCACCCACAAAACCCAACACAAAACAGGCTACCTAAATATGGTTCCCAATCAGAGACAATGACTAGGGGCGGCAAGGTAGTGTTCAAATCCCCGAGCTGACAAGGTACAAATCTGTCGTTCTATGCCTTCCCAGGCCCACCCATGGCTGCGCCCCTGCCCAGTCATGTGAAATCCATAGATTAGGGCCCAATTAATTTATGTCAAGTTACTGATTTCCTTATATGAACTGTAACTCAGTAAAATAATTGAAATTGTTGCATGTTGCATTTATATTTTTGTTCAGTATAGATAGAAAGCATGATACTGTATATGCAAAACTTTTTTTGTTAATTAAAGAGCATAATACTTCTATTATTTTAAATAGCACAAATTTATATTTTTGTATTTGTTTCATTAGTCCATTGTTGATATAGTCCCAAAATCTTTTTCATGTCAGCAATCAAGTTTCCACAATATTTAACTTTCAAAATACAAAAATAGAGCCTGTATGATGTATTTAGGATATGATGCTATGTTTTGATCATACCGGAATTTTCATTTAATTTATACATTTTCAAAACTGTCAATAATATGAGCAATGAGTCTTAAAATGTAATATCAGTAGCAATATTGCACAGTTATTATATAACATGATAATAATGACATAATAAAGTGAATATAAGGAACTGGGTTGATTTAAGGCTTTAGCAGACCAAGCACACCAAGACAGTCGTGTAGAGAGCACGACAAAACCTATTTCCCCTCGGGAGACTGAAAAGATTTGGCATGGGTCCTTAGATCCTCAAAAGGTACTACAGCTGCACCACTGCCTGACTGGCTGCATCACTGCCTGGTATGGCAACTGATCAGCCTCCGACTGGAAGGCACTACAGAGGGTAGTGCGAACGGCCCAGTACATCACTGGGGCCAAGCTTCCTGCCATCCAGGACCTCTATACCAGGCAACGTCAGAGGAAGGGCTTAAAAATTGTCAGAGACTCCAGCCACCCTAGTCATAGACTGTTCTCTCTGCTACCGGACGGCAAGCGGTACTTGAGTTCCAAGTCTAGGTCCAAGAGGCTTCTAAACAGCTTCTACCCCCAAGCCATAAGACTCCTGAACACCTAATCAAATGGCTACCCAGACTATTTGCATTGCTCCCCCCCCCCCCCCCCTCTTTTACACCGCTGTTACTCTCTGTTGTTATCATCTATGCATAGACACTTTAATAACTCTACCTACATGTACATATTACCACAACTAACCAGCACATTGACTCTGTACCGGTAGCCCCAGATATAGTCTATATATAGTCTCGCTATTATTATTATTTTACTGCTACTCTTTAATTACTTGTTACTTTTATTTCTTATTCTTATCCGTATTTTTACAAACGGCATTGTTGGTTAGGGGCTCGTAAGTAAGCATTCGGCAAATGTGACTATTAAAATTTTATTTTATTTTACTTGACTACATTTGATAGGACATGCCTCAAACATGTAAGGGTAACTTCATAATAACGTTCATGAATATGCGTTAATAAATTACTTATTAACTATTAATAAAACATTTATTTCATTATTTACTATTTTAAAAAGTACAACATATGCTTGTTGTTGGGCATTTATCAACCCCAAAGGTTTAACTAGGTAATTTGTGCAGGCAACTTTCCTTTCTCACAATAGCTACCCAAACACCCCATAATGCTCTTTCAGCTCATCCTTACGGGTTCATCTGAAATCAATACCAGATTTTAAAAAGCTAATATTTTTCTGTTTTCTGGTCAGCAAATAATTTCTAATAAAAGCATCAGCCATGCATAAAGACCACATGCGTATTATTTATTATTTACCTTTTTCAGATATGACCTGGGATGACTCTTCCTACCTTTTGGAGCCTACCATTTTAGAATGTGTGGGCCGAAAATGTTATAATGTGCCAAGTGATCTTTGGTCAATTATGTTTGTTTACCGTGCTCTCCCAGCCCACAGTGCGTGGTTAGAGGTCACAGGTGACCACGGCCAGGACCGCTCTCCCGAAAAAGCTGGCCACACAATACCTGACTTGTTACCACTGACGCACTCTGAAAGTGGGCCCAAACCAAACCGTAACACAGTTCTCAGTCACTGGCAAGAGTCAAACCTCAGACCAGCACAAATAAACATGACCAGCTATACAAACAGCTGGGCCTATTTGGAAGAGCCTGCACACAAGTTTTTAGGGTCTGTTTCTGAGTAAGGATGATGCAACTTTATTTGTCAGGCAGTTAAGGTGAGATGTGCCATTGTAACCAAACCTAATTGCAGAATTAGATATATTTCCACAAACTGTTAGAACTAATATGCTGAATCAAATAATGCCTAGGGAGTTGTGTTCACTTATGAACTCTCAATACTGGAACACATGTCGCTGTTCTCAAAGTTTACATGAGATAGTTTAATCCAGGATATAAATAACACTAAAAAACATTTGAATCAAGTCCTTTGAGAAAGTATATGTAAACGTGTAATATGATAGTCAGTCAAGCCAAAATGGATGTAAACAAGCTTGGTTTGCTCTTTAGCAGTCTATTAAAGGACACTCTAAATATTGGTGAAAACAACACTGATTTGATTGCCATCCCATCCAAAATGTTGCTGTACATCACAAAATAAACGCTTAATTCTTTAGAGTCTAAGGCGTTTGGGGACAGGGGGGTATATGGAATTGTATTAAGATGGTCGTACTATGGATCATGTAGGACGCCTTGAGGTATCAAATAAAAAATATATAAAAATGATTTGATAAAATATTGCTGTAGGTATCCTGGAGGGCAGGTAGTTTGCCCCCAGTGATGCATTGGGCAAACCGTACCACCCTCTGGACAGCCCTGCGGTTGCGGGCGGTGCAATTGCCATACGAGGCTGTGATACAGCCCGACAGGATGTTCTCAATTGTGCATCTGTAAAAGTTTGTGAGGGTTTTAGCTGCCAAGCCAAATTTCTTCAGCCACTTGAGGTTGAAGAGGCGCTGTTGCACCTTCTTCACCACACTGTCTGTGTGGGTGGACCATTTCAGTTTGTTGGTGATGTGTATGCCGAGGAGCTTTCCATCTTCTCCACTGTGGTCCTGTCGATGTGGATAAGGGGGTGCTCCCTCTGCTGTTTCCTGAAGTCCATGATCAGCTCCTTTGATTTGTTGAAGTTGAGTGAGAGGTAATTTTCCTGGCACCACACTACCAGGGCCCTCATCCTCCCTGTAGGCTGTTTTATCATTGTTGGTAATCAGGCCTACTACTGTTGTGTCATCTGCAAACTTGATGATTGAGTTGGAGGAGTGCGTGGCCACGCAGTCATGGGTGAACAGGGAGGAAAGGAGGGTGCTGAGCACGCACCCTTGTGGGGCCCCTGTGTTGAGGATCAGCGAAGTGGAAATGTTGTATCCTATGTTGTATGATGAGCTTGGAGGGTACTATAGTGTTGAATGCTGAGCTAATATCAATTAACAGTATTCTTACATAGGTATTCCTCTTGTCCAGATGGGATAGGACAGTGTGCAGTGCGATGGCGATTGCATCGTCTGTCGATCTATTGGAGCGGCAAGCAATTTGAAGTGAGTCTAGGGTGTCAGGTAAGATAGAGGCAATATGATACTTGACTAGTCTCTCAAAGCACTTCATGATGACAGAAGTGACTGCTACAGGCCGATAGTCATTTAGTTCAGTTACCTTTGCTTTCTTGGGTACAGGAACAATGGTGGACATCTTGAAGCATGTGGGGACAGCAGACTGGGATACGGAGAGATTGAATAGGTCTGTAAACAATCCAGTCAGCTGGTCTGCGCATGCTCTGAGGATGCGGCTAGGGATGGCGTCTGGGCCGGCAACCTTGCGAAGGTTAACACTCTTAAATGTCTTACGTCGATCACGGAGAAGGAGACCCCACAGTCCTTGGTAGCTGGCCGCGTCAGTGGCACTGTGTTATCCTCAAAGAGGGCGAATAAGGTGTTTAGCTTACCCAGAAGCAAGACATTGCTGTCTGCAGCGTGGCTGGTTTTCCCTTTGCAGTCTGTGATTGTCTGTAGACCCTGACACATATGTCTTGTGTCTGAGCCGTTGAACATTTCCTGAAAACTCAGTCACCAGATCCCTGTATTCGTCGATGTTATTCTCAGAAGCTACCTGGAACATATCCCAGTCTGCGTGATCAAAACAATCTTGAAGCATGGATTCCGATTGGTCAGACCAGCATTGAATAGTCCGTAGAACGGGTACTTCCTGTTTGAGTTTCTGCCTATAGGAAAGGAGGAGCAAAATGGAGTCGTGATCAGATTTTCAGAAGGGAGGGCGGGGGAGGGCCTTGTAGGCATTTTGAAAAGCAGAGTAGCAGAGGTACACTGTTTTTTAGAGCGAATACTACAGTCAATGTGCTGGTAGAACTTCAGTACCGTTTTCCTCAGATTAGCTTTGTTTATAAGGGCACAAGGCGAGACCCAAATGCAGACACAGGAGGCAGATGGTTGAGCTCCGATATTTATTATAACAAAGGGAGTAGGCAAAAGTAGGTCGGGGACAGGCGAGGGTTCATAAACCAGGTCAGAGTCCAAACAGTACCAGGCGATATGCAGTATCGAGGTCAGGCCAGGCAAGGGTCAGAAACCAGGAGGACTAGAAACAAACAGAGACTGGGAAAAATAGGAGCAAGGAAAAGTGCTGGTTGACTTGGCAAACAAGACGAACTGGCACAGAGAGACAGGAAACACAGGAATAAATACACCGGGGATAATAAGCAACACCTGGAGGGTGTGGAGATAATCGCAAGGACAGGTGAACCAGATCATGGTGTGACAATACCACCCCAGGGGCGCATACCTGGTTGACCAGGGTGTCAGCGGTGGCAGTCGGCAATGAGGGCTAGATCCAGGATGTCACTAGCCGGAACCCAGCACCTCTCCTCTGGGCCGTAACCCTCCCATTCAACCAGGTACTGGAAACCCCTGCACCATGGTCGATGGCCATCAATGACACGGGGAGGGGGGGTGGGCCTGGGGACAGAAGACAAAGGACTGTGAGACACGGGCTTATTCCTAGACACATGGAAAGTAGGGTGAATAAGGAGGGTACGGGGTAAAAAAATAATTATTCTACCTTTTTTAACTAGGCAAATCAGTTACAAATTCTTATTTTCAATGACAGCCTAGGAACAGTGGGTTAACTGCCTGTTCAGGGGCAGAACGACAGATTTGTACCTTGTCAGCTCTGGGATTTGAACTTACAACCTTCTAGTTACTAGTCCAACACTCTAACCACTAGGCTACCCTGCCACCCCAATCTGCAAAGAGGAATGGGATAAATTCCCCAAATACAGGTGTCGAGCTTGTGGCGTCATACCCAAAAAGATTTGAGTCTGTAATTGTTGTTAAAGGTGCTTCAAAAAAGTAAACTGAGTAAATGGCCTGAATACCTATGTAAAAGTTATATTTCAGTTTTTTATTTTTAATACATTTGCAAAAATATGTAAACCTGGTTTTGCTTTGTCATTATATGGTATTGTGTGTAGATTTTTGAGGGGAAAAAACAATTGAATACATTTTAGAATTAGGCTGTAATGTAACAAAAAGTGGAAAAAGTCAAGGGGTCTGAATACTTTCCGATTGCACGGTATATGCATGTCAATATGCTAGCGTCACTTTTCAGTATCATGTTAGCTAGCACAACAGCGAAGGTAGCAATAATATGAGCTTACCTGACATCAAAGCAAAACATCACTTTTGCAGAACAATACCCTTTCCCTACCTGTGGTGTTGGAAGAGTCTGCATGGAGATGAAGATACATCAACACATTGGAAAGATGTTTGTGGTGCACTCAAGCTTGACAAGGTAAGCAAATGCATGTATAATTCACATAAATGTAGCCAATAAATTCATGATTTGTAACAATCTTTCATTGCTTTAAACTAGCAGCTAGCTCATGTTGTTCTTTCTCTTTCTTTCTAGAAGCAATCAGTTGCCAGGAAAAAAGACAGATTGAAGTCTTCAATCAAACGGACATAGAAATATGTGTGCACCAGGCCAAGACTTCTTGCATGCATGGCCTTGAGATGTAAGTCAACAATAATTTATTTTTGAAAAATAAAATGAATTAGCACATTATGCATAACTCAATTTTATGTTGTTTTTCTTCCACCCTCGCCTTATACACCTGAGTCAGGAAGAAGAGACAACGATGTCGTGATGTGACTTGCATTACTGTGATGACTGTTATCAAATCAATTAACTATGTTTAATTGTTACTCGACTAAATTAATCATGTAACAATGAACTCATTAGGAATTTCGGGCACCAAGGGAAACGTTGTTTAACGAGTTACTATCTCCTGACTTAAACTCAAAAGATACATGTATATAGATATATCTTACATCAATAACAGTCCCTTATTAATCATTACCTCATCAGTCTCATTCTGAATGTTGCATGCTCCTTGACATCTGCAAGAACCCTAACCTTACTGATGAATCAGCAATACACAAATTGGCTTAATTATTTATTTACTAACTAAATAAATAATAACACAGAATACACATTCACACTTATGTGAGATAAAAGTCCCTAGTGGAATGACAAGATAAGACGGCTTGTTACACATACAGTGGGGCAAAAAAGTACTTAGTCAGCCACCAATTGTGCAAGTTCTCCCACTTAAAAAGATGAGAGAGGCCTGTAATTTTCATCATAGGTACACTTCAACTATGACAGACAAAAGATAATTTTTTTCTCCAGAAAATCACATTGTAGGATTTTTAATGAATTTATTTGCAAATTATGGTGGAAAATAAGTATTTGGTCACCTACAAACAAGCAAGATTTCTGGCTCTCACAGACCTGTATCTTCTTCTTTAAGAGGCTCCTCTGTCCTACATTCGTTACCTGTATTAATGGCATCTGTTTGAACTTGTTATCAGTATAAAAGACACCTGTCCACAACCTCAAACAGTCAAACTCCACTATGGCCAAGACCAAAGAGCTGTCAAAGGACACCAGAAACAAAATTGTAGACCTGCACCAGGCTGGGAAGACTGAATCTGCAATAGGTAAGCAGCTTGGTTTGAAGAAATCAACTGTGGGAGCAATTATTAGGAAATGGAAGACATACAAGACCACTGATAATCTCCCTCGATCTGGGGCTCCACGCAAGATCTCACCCCCGTGGGGTCAAAATGATCACAAGAACGGTGAGCAAAAATCCCAGAACCACATGGGGGGACCTAGTGAATGACCTGCAGAGAGCTGGGACCAAAGTAACAAAGCCCACCATCAGTAACACACTACGCCGCAGGGACTCAAATCCTGCAGTGCCAGACATGTACCCCTGCTTAAGCCAGTACATGTCCAGGCCCGTCTGAAGTTTGCTAGAGAGCATTTGGATGATCCAGAAGAAGATTGGGAGAATGTCATATGGTCAGATGAAACCAAAATATAACTTTTTGGTAAAAACTTAACTCGTCGTGTTTGGAGAACAAAGAATGCTGAGTTGCATCCAAAGAACACCATACCTACTGTGAAGCATGGGGGTGGAAACATCATGCTTTGGGGCTGTTTTTCTGCAAAGGGACCAGGACGACTGATCCGTGTAAAGGAAAGAATGAATGAGGCCATGTATCGTGAGATTTTGAGTGAAAACCTCCTTCCATCAGCAAGGGCATTGAAGATGAAACGTGGCTGGGTCTTTCAGCATGACAATGATCCCAAACACACCGCCCGGGCAATGAAGGAGGGGCTTCGTAAGAAGCATTTCAAGGTCCTGGAGTGGCCTTGAAAAAAAGTGGGAGAACTTGCACAATTGGTGGCTGACTAAATACTATTTTTTGCCCCACTGTATGGAGAGGGAGGGATAGGTATTTTAGGGGGAGAGACAAAGAAAAGAACACTTGGATACATTCGGAACCTACGCTCAAAAGTAATAGTAACACTTTGCAATTGAACCACCGCTCATTCAGATAAGATATATATATATAGACACACACACACACACATACACTGTATACACTACCGGTCAAAAGTTTTAGAACACCTACTCATTAAAGAGTTTTTCTTTATTTTTACTATTTTCTACATTGTAAAATAATAGTGAAGACATGAAAACTATGAAAAAACACATATGGAATCATGTAGTAACCTTCTTCAAATAGCCACGCATTGCCTTGGTGACAGGCAGTGGCTGAGACAGCAGATTTTCTGACTTTATACACTGCACTCTGTGAGAGAGGTAGTTAGCAAACCAGGCCAAAGACCCCTCAGAGACACCAATACTCCTTAAGCCGGCCCACAAGAATGGAATGGTCTACCATATCAAAAGCTTTGGCCATGTCAATGAAAATAGCAGCATAACATTGCTTAGAATCAAGGGCAATGGTGACATCATTGAGGACCTTTAAGGTTGCAGTGACACATCCATAACCTGAGCAGAAACCAGATTGCATACCAGAGAGAATACTATAGACATCAAGAAATCCAGTCAGTTGATTTTTGACAGGTTTTTCCAACACTTTTGATAAACAGGGAAAATAGAAATAGGCATATAACAGTTAGGATCAGATTGATCTACCCCTTAAATAAAGGATGAACCATGGCTGCCTTCCAAGCAATGGGAATCTCCCCAGAAAGGAGAAACAGGTTAAAAAGGTCGGAGATAAGCTTGGCGATGATAGGGGCAGCAACCTTAAAGAAGAAAGGGTCTAAACCATCTGACCCAGATGTTTTCTTTGGGTCAAGTTTCAGGAGCTCCTTTAGCACCTCAGACTCAGTGACTGCCTGCAGGGAGACACTTTGTAGCGGGGCAGGGGAAAAAGAGGGAGAAGCATCGGGCATAGTCGCATTAGAAGGGTTGGGAGATGAGGAAATGTTGGACGGGCAAGGAGTCAAATAGGAATACTGACTTAATGAAGTGGTGATTAAAGAGCTCAGCCATGTGCTTCTTGTCAGTAACAACCACATCATCAACTTTAAGGGACATGGGCATCTGTGAGGAGGAAGGTTTACTCTCCAGCACAGTTTTCCAAAACATCGTGGGGTTTGACCCACAATGAAAGAACTGCTCTTTAAAGTTACTAACCTTGGCCTTTCGGATAGCCTGAGTGCACTTATTTCTCATTTGTCTAAACGAGTGCAGTTCTTGAGGTGGAGTAACTCTGCAAGATCACAGTCGAACCAGGGGCTGAACCTGTTTTTTAGTCTTATTTTCTTTATAGGGGCGTGTTTGTTAACAATACCACTGAATATATGGGGAGAGGGTGGGGGTAGACATCCAGGGCAGATGGTGAACAGATTGCCAGGTGGAATCCAAGCAGCAGTGCAGCAGGCAACGGGAGTAGGTGTCACACCCACTTGGGAAAAGCTTTTATTTCTGGATGCCAGTGGATAGTCTCTAAACAGCAGGAGGAGTTTCAAGGCCTCTGGATTTGGGTGGGGTAGCCTGCCATTTGTTGGGCTCAAAGACTTCGACACCTCTCGCTTCAATTTGCTAATTTAAGTTGTATGTCTTTGTCCTAGCAAGCTTGGTAGCCTTAGCATTCAGTCCTTATAAAGTAAAGCTTATCATTGTAATGTATTTTTCTTCTTGGCTTTTGAAAGTTAAAAAAATAGATTCAGACTAAGCATTACTCACTCAGTTCACCAGAGGATTTGCTGTATAGTTTGGGAATAATAATCATTGGGTGTAGGAAGCGTTCCAGGTAATTCCATGTAATTCCATCCAAAATCAGGTTGTAAGTTTGGAGTTTTGATTTGGAGTGAAGGTTATGTTGTTTAGGGTTGCATTCTGTATATGTCCCTGCCAAAAAATCTAAGTTTGTCTAACTCTAAATCTATTTTTTTAAAACGCTGAAAAATGTGGGAGCTCATCTGCTCATGACCTGCTGTTCAAAATAGAAAAATATAAGTTCCAGGTAAAAAACGTCAGGGAACCATAATAAAACGTTTCAGAACTTCCCTGCAACCTAAAAATGAAGGTTCCCAGAACAGGCAACATTTTCACTTCCGTTATAAAAACGTTGCATTTTACGGGTCAGGAAATTAATGGCTTCATTCCCAGAACCAATAGGAAACCAAAAATGTACATTCCCACAACTAATGTGCTAGCTGGGGTTCATGTCCCCAAAGTGGGACATCGCAAATATGGAAACCATCAGAAGTACATCCCATCATTCCAGGCACAAGGTTTTTTTTATTTTACTAGGTAAGTCAGTTAAGAACAAATTCTTATTTTCAATGACAGCCTAGGAACAGTGAACTGAACTGCCTGTTCAGGGGCAAAACGACAGATTTGTACCTTGTCAGCTCAGGGGTTTGAACTTGCAAGCTTTCAGTTACTAGTCCAAAGCTCTAACCACTTGGCTACCCTGCCACCACAGTGAAGTGTGCTGACACTCTTGTTAGTCTGCCGAGCCAGACTGTTTACTTTCGCAATCTTTGAATGGTACACTTTTGTGTCGTTGCTTATAGGCTTAGGTTTTGGGGATATCCAAGAATAACATTGTCTGAAGGAAGTGTAGCATCCTTAGTACAACTCTCCCAGCTAGCACATAACGTTCGGTGAACCATATATTTCTTAGAGCATGGTGAGAGCAAAATAACTTTATATCTTGGTATTTTATTACTTTAACAGAACGTTTCCTAAAAGTTCTAAAATTGTTACATTTCATTTCAATGTTGGTAATGTTCTAGGAGCATTCTCTAACTGGTTTGACATTGGGAATTTTCTCAAATAGTTCGGAGAATGTTAAGAAACAACATTCTTCTGTGGGAATTTCAGTACTTCAGCATAACGTTTAGTACAGGTTTCCACATGGTTCTATTAAAATTCATATTCTCAAATTGTTCCAAGAACATTAAGAAACAACATTCTTCTTTGGGAATTTCAGTGCTTCAGTGTAACATTTCTTACAAGTTATCTCATGGTTCTATTTAAAGTCATGTTCTCAAATTGTTTCGAGAACTCTAAGAAAACTTTCCGTAAAAACTACAAGAAAACTTAAGTAATGTTCAGAGAAAGTTTTAAGAATGTTATTTTAAAAACATAAACATTATGTTCTCAGCATCAACAAAACTCTTTCTTATCCTCTATCTTGTTAAGTGTGTTCAGGTGTGTTGGCCACACCCACTAATTTGCCACACCTGGTCTTAATGAGTGCTTGCTTCCTTTGAAATGGGGTCTGTTTAAATAGGCTAAAATGAACAGCTTTGTATGCGTAACAAATTTTTCATGCTAGCTCCAACCTCGTGGAGCAGTGTAGTAATTCCATGGAAAAATAACAATTATAGGTTTGAATCTCACTGATGCCGTGTCACAATAAAATGTTTTATGTTTGCATGATTAATGCCTAAATAAATACATTTCTATCTGTGCTTGGAGTTTAAAAAAAAGTTTTCCCCAAAAATGCTAGCAGTGTTATTGAAACATTCAGTGAAAGTTTTAACAAAGTTATTCAAAAACATCCAAATAACTTTGTCAGAGAATTAATAAAACCTCCCAGGAAAACCAAGGAACCATTGTAAAATGTTCTCAGAACCTTCTTGCAACTTAAACATAACGTTCCCAGAACAGGTGCAATTTTCTCTTCCTTTCTCCGAATCTTTAAAAAACGTTCAGTTTTACCGGTCAAGAAACATATAGCTTCGTACCCAGAGCCAATGGGAAACCAAAAACTTGCGTTCCCACAACTTCCAAGGAACCAAATGTGCCAGCTGGCCTTGTCCTTGACATTTAAATCTGTTTCATGGCTAAGATGTTGGACTGAGAGTTGCAGGGACCACCACAATCAAGATATAAGTACCATTCCAAATGTTGTACTAATGCAAGCACTCTTAGTTTCCTTCAAATATCATCCATTAGGACCATATGCTTCATCAGGGCAAGTTTTGTTTAGGTTTGACTGTGACTCTATTCATATACTGTACATCACGAAAGTTTAACTAGGCCTACGGTTGTTTTTTCTGTAAAATTAGTTGTCATTCACCGCCACGTGCGGGAAGTAGTTTGGGGTGGAGGTGCTGTTTATTTAATTCAGCACTATTAAAGTCCCAGTGCACTACTTTTATGAGAAAATGTATTTATTTTTATTCCGATTTTTCAGGGGGTACTGCAGCACCCTCAGCACCCCTACTTCCAGCAGCTATGTTTACATCAGATGAATATCACTGATATTTGGCATACAATTATTTTTGTGCAATAGAATAGACATCAGCTTAGCTCAGCCTCATCACTAAGCTCGGGGCCCTGGGTCTGAATCCCGCTCTATGCAACTGGGTCCTGGATTTCCAGACAGGCCGATCCAGATGGTGAACGTAGACAACAACACCTCCGCCACGCTGATCCTCAACATGGGGGCCCCACAACGGTGCATGCTCAGCCCCTACCTGTACTCCCTGTTCAGCAATGACTGTTTGGCCATGCACGTCTCAATCATCAAATTTCCTGATGACACAACAGTGTTGTGTCCTCCCTGATTACCTACAGGGAGGAGGTAAGGGCCCTGGTGGAGTGGTGCCAGGAAAATAACCTCTACCTCAACTTCAATACAAATCAGGAGCTGATCGTGGACTTCAGGAGAGAGCAGGGAGAGCACACCCCCATCCACATGGGGGCGGGAAGAGGGTTAAAAGCTTCAAATTCCTTGGCGAGCACATCACTGACAACCTGAAATGGTCCATTGATACAGATAGTGTGGTGAAGAAACTCAGGAGGCTGAAGGAATTTGGCTTGGCCCCCTCAGCCATGCGAGAGGCGGACACAATACAGGTGCATCAAAAACAGATACTGAAAAACAGCTTTTATGTCCAAACCATCAGACAGTTAAATAGTCACCACTAGCCGGCCTCCGCCCAGGACCCTGCTCTGAACTTATTTACTGTTACTAGCCGGCCACCAACTGATACTCTACCCTGCACCTTAGAGACTGCTGCCCTGTGTACATAGTCATCAAACACTAGTCACTTTAATAATTTAAACATACTGTTTTACCCACTTCATATGTATTGTATATACTGTATTCTAGTCAAGACACATCCTATATAACTACTGCTGTACACACCTTTCCTATTCATATACTGTCCATACTGTCTGTACACACACCATTATTTATATATATATATATATATATATACAGTGGGGCAAAAAAGTATTTAGTCAGCCACCAATTGTGCAAGTTCTCCCACTTAAAAAGATGAGAGAGGCCTGTAATTTTCATCATAGGTACACTAAGTGGGAGAACTTGCACAATTGGTGGCTGACTAAATACTTTTTTGGCCCACTGTATATTATTTTATACATTATTTTATATATACAAAACAATACATTAATTAAGGACAATATATTAATTAAGGGCTCAGCTGGTTCTGATATTTGTGTGTATTGTTTTGTAGTGTTAGGTATACTGCTCTGTTGGAGCTAGAAACATAAGCATTTCACTGCACCTGCGATAACATAAGCAAAATATGTGTACGCGACCAATAATATTTGATTTGAAAGCCCCGCCTACTTCCTGGATCAAGTCCCGTAGTATTTTTGAATGGACTTCAAAGTTATCATCAAATTCATGAAAGCGTGGTCATTTAAGATACATATAAAATGATATTTGTATTCGTGGATTGAAAAAAGCATTCCAGATGAAGCTGATTGAGACTATGCCAAGAGAGTGCATCGCTGTCATCAAGGCAAAAGGTGGCTACATGAAGAATCTCAAATATAAAATATATTTTGATTTGTTTAACACTTTTTTTGGTTACTACATGATTCCATGTGTTATTTCATAGTTTCTACAATGTAGAAAATAGTACAAATAAAGAAAAACCCTTGAATGAGTAGGTGTGTCCAAACGTTTGACTGGTACTGTATATTAAATTACCCCATTTTCACGAATTTGATGATGTAAGCTTGAAGCCCATTCAAAAACAGTACGGACTTGAACCAGGACGTAGACTTTCATAAGGTATCCCACTAAGCAAAATTCCGTTGGAAAGATATCTAAAATACATATTTTCCAGACGTTGAAGTGAAGAAAATTTTAGGTTACGAATAAGGTGAAAATACGTATTTTCCGGTCGTTTCAAGATGCGTATTTAACACGGTGAAATCAGGCGAATTTTCGGTTCTGAAGGACAGAAATTGTAGCTTTTTCAAAAACTTTAAAACTGGCAGATGATGTTCAAAATAGTCCGACCAACAGAATAAACTAGTGATGTTACGTTTGATACCGGAGCTCCGAGGAATGCGTTAAAATTGCTAAGCAGCTAACTTCGATGCAGTGTACTGATGCACTTTATCAGAAGTACTTCATCAATGATGTCCGAAGCTGCATTTGATCATGTGATTTTTCTAACCATGTACTCTAAAACGATTTCAAACACTGACCTCTATTGGACACCGTATTTACAAATATAGTAAGGATTTTGTACAAAACATTTCACCTGACTGGTAGTTTAGCAGGAAGAGTAGAGAACTATGGAACATTCAGGGACATGAGGGTATGCGATCAAAGGCACACTAGTTAGATTTTTTTAGAGACACCACACTTTCTGCACTGTTGTTCAAATAATATGTTTTATTTAGTATAGTATAAGCTTCTGTCTTAAATAATGACATAGATTCAGTTTTTGAAAAATAGTAAACTTGTAAGATACAAGATGTAAGATGCGAACGTGGTATTCAAACTAACTAAAAGCTAAATTGACGAAAACAGTGACAAAAAAGTATCTCATAATCACACCCTGTTATTTATTGCTGACCAGCAGATGTCACTAATGTGCATTGTGAACAGATAATGTGAAGCTCAGTGTTTTCCGGCACAATGGCTAGGGCTGACTGCTCTACCCCGAGAATATGGGGAGGAGCAGACTGGCGAGAACGGATAAGAAAAAACGCAAGGAAATCAAAAGATAGCAGTGGCAGCTGCACAGATAACTCATCCAAAGGGCTTTTACTTCTCAAACACGGCAGAAAGCTTAACCAATATGATGTCCCGTCACCTTATTAATTCAGTAACTTACTTAGATAACTAGCAAGTTAAACTTAGGGGTTGCGTTAACACAGAATTCTTAATTTTTCATGCAGGAAAAAAAAAAAAAAACGTGTAAGAAATCTCTTGCTGCGTTTTGTAAACGCAGATGTAAAATGCTTTTAATTTGAATTTCTGCTCTGCATCAGACTAAGTTTGTGCTTCAGTTGCATTTCTCCACTTGGATGAAAATTCAGGAATGGGCATTCTATCATCAGACTGGTTTTTCTCTGGTATTTTCTTGGTGTAGCCAACCTACTTTTCTCCTGTAAAATTCAAGATGCACTTTAAGCAAAACATTAGGGAATGTAGCTGGATATGTTATTTCTATGATACACATTAGACATGATGGCGATGCATTGTTTTAAAAATAAATGCCTTATTTTTCATTGTAAGCTCATTTCCTTGTGTGACTGCCATCCAAATAGCATTGCATTTTGGATGAAGATAAAGCTATTTTCTGCCAAATCTGTTGCACTAATGTATTTTCTGTGAAGGAAAACTATAGTTGCAAGTCCCTGATCCCTCTGTTGAAGTAAAAAACAAAAACACTGTTGACTTTCAATATAAAACACAACCCCTGTCAATACACAGCTGGACTCACCAGCTCCCGCTTTTACCCATTGTGCTATTTTCAAACAAACCCTTGACTGGCTCAACCATTCTCGGTAACTATGGTAAGCTCATAAAGTAAAATAATGTGACAAGTGAAATGAAGAACGTGATCCGGTTTATCTCCTAACGTATTTCACAAGTTGACTACAGGTATTTACTTAAAAAGTAGCCACAAATATACACATGTATTGATAAAACTTTCCAAATAGCCCTGTATAAGGTATATACTGTATACCACCTAAGCATAAAACAAACACTTGCAAAGCATGCTGGTTATTATTCTAAGTACACAGTTGGTCGGTCAGGACCAGACCAAATCTGAACGAATCATAGACCTCTAGGCTGTTTCACAAGTTTGAACAGCACAGGACATTAGTTGTATTCAGTAGAGTGCATTACAGTATAGTACAGTACGGTACAACACAGAAGAGTTTAATTCAGTAGAGTACAGTTTAATTCAGTAGAGTACAGTTAAGTTCAGCAGAGAATATTAGAGTAAAGTAGGGTACAATATAGTACATTATACTGTGCTGTACTCTACTGTACTGAACTACACTTTACTCTACTGAGCTCTATTGTACTGTGCTGCACTGTCCAAACTTGTGAAACATAGATGCAATGATTTGTTTAGATTTATTAGACCTATTAAGATAATCTGAACAAATCATAGACATTTTTGGGAGAAGTTAATTAAGGCCGTCTATGTGGACGTTGAAAGGCTGATCTGTATCTGACCCAATATTAACCAAACATAGATGTCTATGTTGGCAGAAATGTCCTATCTTGGACAATTCATTTTTTTCCAAGACACAAGTGTCTGGAGATATTAAATGTGTTTTAGATATCTTATTCTTTCAGAATACTAGCAAATCACCGTATCCCCTATGATTTATCTACGCCAATCATAGACAGGACGCCAATGCGCAACTCTCCCAGAGTGCTGTGCGTTTTTTTTGCCATCTTGTCGAGTGGTAGAGAATGAGCAGAGCCATACTTGAGCTAGCCTGCTAGTAAGTGAATTTCAGTCACAGTAGGAGTTCTAAAGAGTGAGAGAACCCGAGGACGGGGAAGCTGAACTTTCTTCAATTCAGGAATGTATGTCTACCGTAGGAGGATATATATTCCATGTGACGAGTTGAAGAAGGATATGCACTTGTTTATATGATGTCGTGCAGGCTGGTTCCTGTGTGGGAAGAGAACTAACGATAGCTATTTGGCTTTGAGCTACATTAGCTGACTAGCTTGCTAAAAGGGAGAGTGGTGAAAAACGGGGCCCGCCAGTCAGACTGAAGGATCGGCAGTATCTGCGACAGCGGCCTGCTTGCAATTCCGGGGCCGTAAAAATACCTCACACGGGAGGCCAGGTCTTGGAAGAACCGGAGGAGAGGAGACTGTGGTATTGGGAGACTTGTCACATTTCGTGCTGGCGGAGACTAGCTAGCTTGTTACCTTGTCCGAGTTCAGAGGAAGTGTGCTTGTTCGTTTTTACACTCAGACACACTGCAACAGGAGAGGGGAGCAAGGAAGATGTCGCGTACTTGTCTCTCGTTATAAACTGTGAGTTCTTTAGATAAGTTAGAAGACTACCTAATTGAGCTCATACTTAACACTTTAATCTGGAAATAGAGAGCTGGAGTGAGTAACATATTAAACATGTCAAAAATGCCAGCAAAGAAGAAGAGCTGTTTTCAAATCACAAGTGTGACACAGGCTCAGGTGGCGGCCAGTAGCATCACGGATGACACCGAGAGTCTGGACGACCCTGACGAATCCAGAACCGAGGATGTGTCATCAGAAATATTCGACTTGTCCCGGGCCGATATTGACACGGGGGTATGTGACAGAAGTTCATCCGAGGAAACCTTAAACAACGTAGGGGAAGTGGGGGCTGCTGTCATGGCGTTACATTTACCTCAAGAGCAAGAGGCTGCAACAAGTCATTTTAACGGGGGGCACGCTTTTAGAAGTGCAGGCAGAAGTCATGTCAATCAAAACCTTTTAGGGGGTAGTGTGCCTGTACCAGCCGCGAGCAAGCCCTCCATTTCAACCTTGGCCTCTCAGCAGCCAACAACAGTCAATGCTGTCCCTGCTGCGAATGTCTCCCCAACAAGTGTGTCTCAAACGCCCCCAGCTGCACCTAGCACTACAACCACTGTAAGCTATAGTTCACGTTTCAGGGTCATTAAACTTGACCATGGTACAGGGGAGCCCTTCAGGCGGGGCAGATGGACATGTACAGAGTTCTATGAGAGAGATTCTGAGGGCTCTGGCATGAGCAGGACTGTGGATAGCATAAAACACACTGTCACCCTTGACCACAATGCAGACAGGGACACTGGGCTTGGGGCCACAGGAGACTCTGTGGTTGCTTCTAGTACCCTGTCCACACAGGCTCAAGAGTCCACAGGTGATAGTGGCTACTCCACTATCCACCATGGCCATCCTCCAGAGCCTCAGCAGCAAGGCTATGGCCTAGCGCCCCAAATAGGAAACGGGGGGAGTGCCTTCCAGCCCATGGGTTACTCAGCAGTGGTATCCCAGGTCAACGTTCAGCCCACTGTCCCCCAAACACTTCACCCTACTGGCCTCAATGGGGCGCCCCAAGGCGGCATGCTGAAAAAAGATCCCCTTGCCACGCAGGCCCAGCAGTTTGCCTACTCTGCTCATCCCTCTGGAACGCTCCCCAGTCAGCTGGACTACTTAACCCTTCACCAGCCTCAGGGCTCCAGCACTCAAACCCTCCCTATGTCCTCCCTCTCTGTGGGGCCTCCTGTGAGCCAGGGCCCCTCGCCTGTCATCACCCCAGTCGGCCCCAGTGCTCAGGTGCTGGGATTGTTGGCTCAGGCCGGGCAGCTGACTGGGTCTCTGCACAGCGGTCCATTAGACTCAGTTCAGGGGCTGTTACTGCAGGTGGGCAGCGGTGCAGTGAATGCCCCTCTCCTGCCTGGGAGTACCATACAGCACCCTGTGAGTCAGTCCCTGCCTTCAGGTGGAGTGGGCAGTGTCCTCGCACCTTCCACAGCCTCTGTTGTCCAGAACATGCCTGCCACAGTGCCCAGCGCCACCAACACCCCCCCAGGCCCAGGAGGACTCTCCCAGGTCCAGGTAGTTTCCAGTGGGGCCATGGCGGGATCTGCTGGGCAGGGCCTTCCCGCAGCCAGCCAAGAGGATGACAGCCGCAGGAGGTCGGACAACCTTCCTCAGCCCAACGCCACCCTGGGAAAAGATTTCATGAGGCCTTTCATCCCAGAGAGCCTGCAGCTGGCCAATCCCACCGTCAACAGTCTGTTCGGGATAGCCATTCCCATGGATGGGGATGAGGATGGGTAAGAAAGATTGTTTCAATTTCATTTAAAATGCCAGTGGCCACTCCCTATCTCAACATTCGACCTCATTGTATTATTTAGTGTACACACAAGGTGTTTATGCATTCACACTCAACAGGTATCATGTTAAAATGAGAAGAAAAAAAACACATTTTAGAAAACTGATTAACACTGAGGGATTAGGTGAGTATCTGGAAGACTGCCATCATGTTTTACATCACATTCTGCAGCAATGCAGTCATACTCGACATTGTGTAGTGAACACCTGTCCTTGCCAAGGCTGGTGTGAGGTATGCTATTCCTGGAATTGTTTAGCTGTATGTAAAAACATGTCTTGCAGTTGTGTTCAGAGAGAAAATTTGGAGTTTGGCAGGCGAGAGTGCGGCTGGCAGGGAAGGAGCATTGCGTCAGAGAACTGTCATCGAGTTTTGGTGTTTTTCATTAGTGCCCACAAACAGGGGGCACAAAATATGTGAGGTTAGCTGGTGGTTGGGTTGAATATATGACCGTGTTCGAGAATTGAATTTCTTAAAGACCTGAAACGTATAATCATTATGCTTAATTCTAATATAAAAATGTCCATTGTTCTGCATATCTAAGCATACCTCTTGAGCTGTCTGTATCCTACTTGACTAGTGGTTCTATTTTTAAAGAAACTAAATATGCATCTCTGTGTAAATCTGGGTAAAAGATTTAAAGGAGAGTCTTATGTGAGTTTTATTCTTCACATTTAGTTATTGCTTGGTTTTCTAAAGTCTACCAACCTTGCCAGCAGGCATGCCAGCTAAGATAGTTAGAGACACAGGCGTTGTGTGAGTTGTTTTAAGTTTGGGGAAGATAATTTTCACTATAACAATGCACCTTTATAATAAAGCATTCTGTGCATTAATCGCATTTGCAGACTTTTATGTAAGATAGTATACTATTCCTAATGTCATGAGTAGATTGCATAGTCTTAATTTGGGCTAATAACATAACTCAATCTCTTTTTTTATATATAAACATATTTCATGCAAATCTACTACACTTAAAATGACTGGAGGGTGGAGACATTAGCAGATTCTTTTATAATACGACAAAAATGACAGGGTAGCCTACTTTGCTGACACTGACAAACGGATTAATAAAAACGTCATTGTCTGATCCATCTCATAGTCCTACGAGAAGGGGAGACAAATACAATTTGACATCCATCTAACCTGGAGGAGGAAATTATTGTCCAAAAACAAACTTTCATTTGTCACTGACCCACCAATGATAGTGAATATACGCACTCATCGGGAATATGATCGATACTCTCCAATAATATGGGCTATACTGTTAGCTCATTTAAGTTGAGAATTTCTTTGTCTTCTCTTTACAGCAATAGCCATTTGCTTTCCAAACTACGTTTTCCCGCGATTGTGTTTAGAAATATTGCGATATGCCTGGCTGGGACTCTACTTTTCACTGACCGTCGCAACTCAATAATAATCTATTTGGTATTTGCCGCTCGTGCCGCCAAAATTGCGTGCCCTTCCGACTGAAGACAATGCGATTTAAACAATATATGTTTAAAGAAGCTAATGATCCTCTGTGGCTAAATCATACTTTCTGGTGTAGTAGCCTAGTTTGAATTATTTAATTTATTTCTGTATTGACAGGAGTAGGCTAAATAATTTTGGCAATTTAATTCAGTTTACATTAGGGTAAGCTTAGCTTTATGGACGTCCCACCTATGGGCTAGACAAGCTAGCTACTCTAACTTTATTGATAGCCTGAAATGGCTTCTTGGTAGCTAGCTATGAGGTTGGGAGATAGGTTCCCAGTCTGGGATTGCTAAAGCCAACTTGATAAAGTTGCTAGTAGTATACAGAGAAACAACAGACAGAGGGGACAGGTGGCAATGATAGCCAATGGATCTGGGGCCCAGTTAGCTATGAGATAACATGGCTCGATTGAGTCACCATGCCTCGCCTCTGTCAACTGCCTCGATCGGTCCTGACCTAAGGTGGTTGATGTTGAGCTTTTTTCTGTCCTTAATCTCTCATTGTTCAGGCTGACTCTTGCTGGCTTTTACTCTCACTGCTTATAGACTCTTGGGGGGGATCTCCAGAGGGTTCCTATAGATGCACACCAAAACACGTGTGTAGAATGTTCCTGTGTGGAAATTTGGTTAACCTTGGAGTGTGTATGCTGGTAGGCTAACCTATATTTGTTTATTTGGATCCCCATGAACTTTTGCAGAAGCAGCAGCTACTCTTCCTGGGGGCAACAAAAAAGTAAAAAACACTAATACACTGATGCCAAGAGTGTGCAAAGCTGTTATCAAGGCAAAGGGTGGCTATTTTGACGAATCTAAAATATATTTAGATTTACTCTTTTTTTTTGTTTTTTTGTGTTTTTTTGGTTACTACATGATTCCATGTGTTGTTTTATCGTTTCGATGTTTTCACTATTATTCTACAATGTAGAAAATAGTAAAAATAATCTATTGTGGTACTGTATATACGTTGCATTCGGAAAGTATTCCGAGCCCTTCCCTTTTTCCACATGTTATGTTACAGCCTTATTCTAAAATTGAATTAAATGTTTTTTTTTCTCTCAATCTACACACAATACTCCATAATGACAAAGTTAAAACAGGTTTTTAAACATTTTTGCAATTTTTTTTTAAAACAGACATTACATTTACAGATATTAAGACTCTTTACTAAGTACTGTTGACAGGGATTAGTCTTGAGTCTTCGGTATGACGCCACAAGCTTGACACATTTATTTGGGGAGTTTCTCTCATTCTTCTCAGCAGATCCTCTCAAGCTCGGTCTGGTTGGATGGGGAGCGTCGCTGCACAGCTATTTTCAAGTCTCTCCAGAGATGTTCGATCGGGTTCAAGTCCGGGCTCTGGCTGGGCCACTCAAGGACATTCAGAGACATGTCCCTAAGCCACTCCTGTGTTGTCTTGGATGTGTACTTACGGTCGTTGTCCTGTTCGAAGGTGAACCTTCGTCTGAGGTCCTGAGCGCTCTGGAGTAGGTTATCATCAAGGATCTCTCTGTACTTTGCTCTTATTCATTCAGGCCAAAGAGTTAAATCTTGCTTTCATCAGAGCAGAGAATCTTGTTTCTTGTGGTCAGGGTCCTTTAGGTGCCTTTTGGCAAGCTCCAAGCGGGCTGTCATGTGCCTTTTTACTGAGGACTGGCTTCCGTCTGGTCACTCTACCATAAAGGCCTGATTGGTTGAGTGCTGCAGAGATGGCTGTCCTTCTGGAAGGTTCTCCCATCTCCACAGATGAACACTGGAGCTCTGTCAGAGTGACCATCACGTTCTAGGTCACCTCTCTGACCAAGGCCCTTCTCCCCCGATTTCTCAGTTTGGCCGGGTAGCCAGCTCTAGGAAGGGTCTTGGTGGTTACAAACTTCTTCCATTTAAGAATGATGGCGACAACTGTGTTCTTTGGGACCTTCAATGCTGCAGAATTTTTTGGGGTACCCTTCCCCCGATCTGTGCCTCGACACAATCCTGTCTCGGAGCTCTACATGCAATTTCTTTCGATCTCATTGCTTGGTTTTTGCACTGACATGCACTGTCAACTGTGGGACCTTACATAGCGGTGTGTGCCTTTCCAAATCCTGTCCAATTAATTGAATTTACCACAGGTGGACAAGTTATAGAAACATCTCAAGGATGGTTAATGGAACTAGGATGCACCTGAGCTCCACCTGTTGTTGCTTTGTCCTTATGGAGTATTGTGTGTAGATTGATGGGGGGGACACACTATTTAATCCATTTCAGAATAAGTCTGTAATGTAACAAAATCTGGAAAAAGTCAAGGGGTCTGAATACTTTCCAAATGCACTGTATTTGTTATTTCTCAAATCTCAATTTTGAGCTCAATAGCAACTTTTACAACTAAGATATTTGATACGGCTTTGATATGCAGTGCGTGCTAAATACTCATTGGCCATTGCGTTGGGCGCTAGGCTACAACTGCACCATTTTTTGGGACATTAAACATATCTTAGATTAATACGAGGCTACTAGCAGTGGGTATTATATTTAGAGTTTGGTCTAGCTATTATGTTTTTTCGTTTCCACTTACGTAGGTGGTGAATTAGCCCCAAATAAATTAGCCAATGATATTAGTGCACTTAAAGATGCAGCCAAATTGGAAAAAAAATCAAAATAAATTCTAAACATTCTGTAGCCCTATTTTAATATTAAAATATAACAAAAATACATTTAATTTAATTTTCATGCTTTATCTGATCAACTTTGTAGGAAATAACTTGACAGTCCATGTTCATGACAAACAACTGTAGATATGTTATAAAAAAAACAATGACCTCAAACGGTGTGTTTCCTAAGAATAATGTTGATGACTATTTTAGAATGTGCTTTTTAAATAGTGTGGATACTGTGACTGCACTAAGCAGACAAGGTAACCTTTTCACTTAGCAACTACACACTTGTATCTAACTTATTATAATGGCATCAGACATTTTTACTGTGGAATTTTAAGGTTATTGATACAGCAAATGGCCCCTTCAAAATCCTCATGGAACGAACCCTGACCTCTGTGTAAAATATAAAGACCTAATAGTAGAGACGTGCTTTGGATCTGGGAACTAGTCCTAAAATTGTGTTTACGGTAGCTTAACTGTATCCCTTTCCAAGTTCAAAATGTTAATTTTGAATGGCCATTCGCCATATTAATAACCTTAAAATTCCACAGTAAAAACGTGTGACACTGTTAAGTTATACAAGTGTGTATTTACACACTTACACACTTACAAGTGTGTATTTCAGCTTCCACGGACAGGGGTCCCTCCTCTTAAGAAAAACAACTCAAGGCAAAACAACAATGTTCTTGTTTCAGAGTCCATACTAACCCAGTTTACATTTGGAATTGAATCAGCCCCATAGTGTGTCACAGGCGGTTCCCAGAATGTTGACCATGTACAAACAACTGTGCATGTTGGCCAGGCATCTCTCTCTTGCTGTCTCCCTCTTGCATTCTATCGCTCTCTTGCTTTCTCTCACTCTTCCTTTACACACCTTCTTTTCATAGTGTTTACAGTATGTGAAGTATCTCTGTGCTTTATTTCAAAGGGAAGTATCAAGACCAAAGAGAAATTGTCAAGACCTTTTTATCGTTCTCGACCCACTACCCAAGTGGATGACTGTTCTCCTGGTGATGACAATGACTAATGGACCCCTTCAGATTCTTAGAAATGTTCAGTCGTTTGGGTGGGCTCTCTGACCTGTACTAGCCTATGTCCAGGGCTGCTTGTTCAGATGACTTGACCGAGTCTCATAAGTTCACCTACATATTTCAGAAATGTAATTTGTATTTCATTACATTGGTTACGATCATGTCTCGAGACTAAACTTTTTCCATCACAGTCCCAGAATTTTCCCAAAATGCAATTTAAACCGTCCCAAACTGAACATGAACTGTCCCAAATTAAAAATAAATAAATATATATATACACACACACACACACACACAACTGTTCAAAAGTTTAGGGTCACTTACAAATGTCATTGTTTTTGGAAGAAAAACATTTATTTTTTTTGTCCATTATTTAAATAACATCAAATTGATCAGAAGCATTGTTTATGTTGTAAATGACTATTGTAGCTGTAAACTGCAGATTTTTTTTGGTGTGGAATATCTACATAGCTGTACAGAGACCCATTATCAGCAACCATCACTCTGTGTTCCAATGGCACGTTGTTAGCTAATCCAAGTGTATAATTTTAAAGGCTAATTGATCATTAGAAAACCATTTTGCAATTGTTAGCACAGCTGAAAACTGTTGTGCTGATTAAAGAAGCAATAAAACTGGCCGCCTTTAGACTAGTTGAGTATCTGGAGCATCAGCATTTGTGGATTTGATTACAGGCTCAAAATGGTCAGAAACAAAGAACTTTCTTCTAAACCTTGTCAGTCTAATCTTGTTCTGAGACATGAAGGCTATACCATGCGAGAAATTGCCAAGAAACTGAAGATGTCGTACTGTGTACTACAAGGGCTGTGTACTACTCCCTTCACAGAACAGCACAAACTGGCACTAACCAGAATAGAACGTGGGAGGCCCCGGTGCACAACTAAGCATGAGGACAAGTACATTAGTGTCTAGTTTGAGAAAGAGACGCCTCACAAGTCCTCAACTGGCAGCTTTAAATAGTACCTGCAAAACACCAGTCTCAACGTCAACAGTGAAGAGGCAACTCCGGGATACTGGCCAAGTTCCTCTGTCCAGTGTCTGTTCTTTTGCCCATCTTAATCTTTTCTTTTTATTGGCCAGTTTAAGATATGTATTTTCCTTTGCAACTTTGCCTTGAAGGCCAGCATCCCGGAGTCGCCTCTTCATCCTTCTCCCCCGATTGCTCAGTTTGGCCGGGCGACCAGCTCTATGAAGAGTCTTTAGTTGTTCCATACTTTTTCCATTTAAGAATGATGGAGGCTACTGTTTTCTTGGGTATCTTCAATGCTGCAGACCTTCAATGTTGCAGATCTGTGTCTCGACACAATCCTGTCTTGGCGCTCTATGGGCAATTCCTTTGACCTCATGGTTTGGTTTTTGCTCTCACATGCACTGTTGACTGTGGGACCTTTCTATATAGACTGGTGTGTGCTCTCCAAATCATGTCCAATCAATTGAATTTACCACAGGTGGACTCCAGTCAAGTTGTAGAAACATCTCAAGGATGATCAATGGAAACCGGATGCACCTGAGCTCAATTTCGAGTCTCATAACAAAGGGTCTGAATATTTGTCAAGGTATTTCTGTTTAATTTTTACTAAATGTATAAAAATGTTTTTTAAATCGCTTTGTTTTTGAGGTATTGTGTGTATATTGATTAAGGAAAAAAATAATTTAATACATTTTAGAATAAGGCTGTAACTTAATGTGTAAAGTAGTCAAAAGGTCTGAATGCTTTCCGATTGCACTGTAAGTCCCAAATGGAAGGGAAACAAATTTTGTCACCTATAGCACCGTAGACTCCACTGATCAGCCAAAACAAGCTCAATATCTCAATGCATGCAACACAATCCCTATTTTAATATATATATTTACCTATATTGTGAGTAGGCCTATGCCATCTTAATTTACCCAGTTTGTCAAGAGATTTACCATTTCAAATACAATTATTTTCATGGTTATGTAGTTCGATTGGTAAAAAAATTGATGCATTATTGTGTAACTGGTTTTTCTATTTTAATATTGAATATCGGCCTCCTAGTTTGCCTGTTCTTGGGCAAATGTAGTGGGTGCTCATGGTGGGGTCTTTTAGGCTACAGTTGTTGTTACTAGTCAACTTTCAGTGGGGAAAGGGTTGTACAACTGAAATGTCTTCTGCATTTAACCCAACCCCTCTAAATCAGAGAGGTGAGGAGGGCTGCCTTAATCGACATCCACACATTAAACATGACCTCAAAATCCTCATCCAATGTCTCCTGGCTTTCCAGTGAGGGCGATTTAAACCACACTAGAAAGTCAAGACAGAGGTCATTCAAACCATTGAAAGAAGTGTTACTTTCTATATTAGATGTAAAAACATTCAAAACATTTCATACATTTCAATTTCCAGGTTCACAGTAAATTTCTCCAATACATTTTTTTTTTATCAGAATAATTTGCATGTTCAATTAAAACTCAGAAAATAAAAACTTCTGAAAATTCTGTGTGTGTGTGCCTTTTTAAGATACCTCGGCACTAACCCAAATTCATAACCAGTAAGTTTGTGTGTGTGGTAAACCATATGGCAAAAACAAACAAAAATTGCCAGGCCTTATTTAATTTGGTAGCTCCTCTTTATCTCCGGATATTTCTATACCGATAAAACCACCTAAATTCCACTAACCACTCTCCCAAGACCATAGCCGTAGGAAACTTTTCAAAGAGAGAAAAAATGATGCCATCTATTTCGTGAAGTGCACCAGTCTCTCCTGCAGCAAAGCACCCCCCACAACATGATGCTGCCACCCCCGTGCTTCACGGTTGGGATGTGGTTCTTCGGCTTGCAAGCCTCACCTTTTTCCTCCAAACATAACGATGGTCATTATGGCCAAACAGTTCTATTTTTGTTTCATCAGACCAGAGTCCATTTCTCCAAAAAGTACGATCTTTGTCCCCATGTGCAGTTGCAACCCGTAATCTGGCTTTTTATGGCGGTTTTGGAGCAGTGGCTTCTATCTTGCAGAGCGGCCTTTCAGGTTATGTTGATATAGGACTCGTTTTACTGTGGATATAGATACTTTTGTACCTGTTTCCTCCAGCATCTTCACAAGGTCCTTTGCTGTTGTTTTGGGATTGATTTGCACTTTTCTCCCCAAAGTACGTTTATCTCTAGGAGACAGAACGCTTCTCCTTCCTGAGCGGTATGACGGCTGCGTGGTCCCACGGTGTTTATATTTGCGTACTATTGTTTGTACAGATGAACGTGGTACCTTCAGGCTTTTGGAAATTTCTCCCAAGGATGAACCAGACATGAACCATATTTTTTTTCTAAACCTCTGCTTCAAAATACTCTCTTGCAACCCGCCTCACCCAATGTGGTGTGGATCTGCTTTCTTTCTAAAGTATCTTTCTTTACTTCGGAACCGGAATCCCCCAACAGAAGCTAGCCAGTTAACTAGCTTGTAGTCAGCTAACCACTGCTAGCGGTCAGCAGCTAACCTTTAGCTCAGAAAACTCTCGCCAGTTTGCAAACCAGACCATACCGGACCTATTTTCTCTCCATATCCCCGGATTCCTACCGCAAGCTCTGAACCTTTTCACCTGGATCATCGCAAATCAAAGTTTATTTGTCACGTGCACCGAATACAACAAGTGTAGACCTTACAGTGAAATGCTTACTTACAGGCTCTAACCAATAGTGCAAAAAAAGGTATTAGGTGAACAATGGGTAAGTAAAGAAATAAAACAACAGTAAAAAGACAGGCTATATACAGTAGCGAGACTACATACAGACACCAGTTAGTCAGGCTGATTTGAGGTAGTATGTAGATATGGTTAAAGTGACTATGCATATATGATGAACAGAGTAGCAGAAGCGTAATAGAGGGGTTGGTGGGTGGCGGGACACAATACAGATAGCCCTGTCAGCCAATGTGCGGGAGCAATGGTTGGTCCGCCCAATTGAGGTAGTATGTACATTAATGTATAGTTAAAGTGACTATGCATATATGATTAGCAGTGTGTAGCAGCAGCGTGAAAAGAGGGGTTGGGGGGGCACACAATGCAAATAGTCTGGGTAGCCATTTGATTACCTGTTTCAGGAGTCTTATGGCTTGGGGGTAAAAAGTGTTGAAGTCTTTTTGTCCTAGACTTGGCACTCCGGTACTGCTTGCCATGTAATAGTAGAGAGAACAGTCTATGACTGGGGTGGCTGGGGTCTTTGACAATTTTTAGGGCCTTCCTCTGACACCGCCTGGTGTAGAGGTCCTGGATGGCAGGCAGCTTAGCCCCAGTGATGTACTGGGCCGTACGCACTACCCTCTGTAGTGTCTTGAGGTCAGAGGTCGAGCGACTGCCGTACCAGGCAGTGATGCAACCAGTGAACCAGTGATGCTCTCGATGTTGCAGCTGTAGAACCTTTTGAGGATCTCAGGACCCATGCCAAATCTTTTTAGTTTCCTGAGGGGGAATCGACTTTGTTGTGCCATCTTCACGACTGTCTTGGTGTGTTTGGACCATTCTAGTTTGTTGTTGTTGTGGACACCAAGGAACTTGAAGCTCTCAACCTGCTCCACTACAGCCCCGTCGATGAGAATGGGGGTGTGCTCGGTCCTCCTTTTCCTGTAGTCCACAATCATCTCCTTAGTCTTGGATACATTGAGGGATAGGTTGTTATTCTGGCGCCACCCGGCCAGCTCTCTGACCACCTCCCTATATGCTGTCTCGTTGTTGTTGGTGATCAGGCCTACCACTGTTGTGTCATCTGCAAACTTAATGATGGTGTTGGAGTCTTGCCTGGCCATGCAGTTGTGGGTGAACAGGGAGTACAGGAGGGGACTGAGCACGCACCCCTGGGGAGCTCCAGTGTTGAGGATCAACGTGGCAGATGTGTTGCTACCTACCCTCACCACCAGGGGGCAGCCTGTCAGGAAGTCCAGGATCCAGTTGCAGAGAGTGGTGTTTAGTCCCAGGATCCTTAGCTTAGTGATGAGCTTTTGAGGGAACTATGGTGTTGAACGCTGAGCTGTAGTCAATAACATTCTCACATAAGTGTTTATTTTGTCCAGGTGGGAAAGGGCAGTGTGGAGTGCAATAGAGATTGCACCATATGTGGATCTGTTTGGGCGGAATGCAAATTGGAGTGTGTCTAGGGTTTCTGGGATAATGGTGTTGATGTGAGCCATTACCAACCTTTCAAAGCACTTCATGGCTACAGATGTGAGTCTTACTGGTCTGTAGTAATTTAGGCAGTTTGCCTTTGTGTTCTTGGGCACAGGGACTATGGTGGTCTGCTTGAAACATGTTGATATTACAGACTCAATCAGGGACATGTTGAAAATGTCAGTGAAGACACCTGCCAGTTGGTCAGCACATGCCCGGATCACATGTCCTGGTAATCCGTCTGGCCCCGCAGCCTTGTGCATGTTGACCTGTTTAAATGTCTTACTCACGTCGGCTATGGAGAGCGTGAATACAGTCGTCTGGAACAGCTGATGCTCTCATGCATGCCTCAGTGTTGCTTGCCTTCAAGATAGCATAGAAGTGATTTAGCTCGTCTGGTAGGCTCGTTTCACTGGGCAGCTCGTGGCTGTGCTTCCCTTTTGTAGTCTGTAATAGTTTGCAAGCCCTGCCACATAAGACGAGCGTCGGAGCTGGTGTAGTATGATTCAATCTTAGCCCTGTATTGACGCTTGGCCTGTGATGGTTCGGCGTAGTGCATAGCAGGATTTCTTGCAAGCTTCCGTGTTAGATTCCCACACCTTGAAAGCGGCAGCTTGACCCTTTAGCTCAGTGCGAATGTTACCTGTAAATCCATGGCTTCTGGTTGGGGTATGTACTAGAGGTCGCCCGATTTAATCGGAATGGCCGATTTAATTAGGGCTTATTTCAAGTTTTCATAACAATCGGAAATCGGTATTTTTGGACACCGATTTGGCACATTTTTAAAGTAAAATTTTTTAACCTCTTTCGTACCCCCTACTTTTTCGAACATTCTGTTAAAAATCGCTCAACATTTCAACGTCCTGCTACTCATGCCAGGAATATAGTATATGCATATGATTAGTATGTGTGGATAGAAAACACTCTGTGACTATAACAGAACGTGAACAGCAAGCGAAATCCCAAGAAAAACCTGGTCACAAAAACCACAGAAAAGTATTAATCCGCCAGTCTCTGAATTGTTTATTGCAAGCAAAAATATATAGCCGGGAGCTTGCAGTTCCTACAACTTCCACAAGATGTCGCCAAAAACGTCATTTTCATTGACAAATATCCTTTGCGTAATGACAAATAGATCCTTCATTTCGTCCAGCATACAGGAATCGATTTTTGGAAAGAGACAAAGGACAACGTTTTCTTGAGTAGCTGCTATTGAATACAGATCGCCCAGTGATCAATTTGATCGATTATTAACGTTTACAAATACCTAAAGTTGGGTTACAAAAGTAGGTTGAAGTGTTTTGTCAAAGAATATAGGCAACTTATATAATTTTTAAAAATGACGTTGCGTTTTGGAAGGGAGCTTTTTTCCTGAACCAGACAGGCTATACAAATGGATATTTTGGGCATACATGGACGGATTTAATCGGGAAAAAGACCCAATTGTGATGTTTATGGAACATATGCCAACAAAGAATATCATCAAAGGTAATGAATGTTTTATATTTAATTTCTGCGTTTTGTGTAGCGCCGGCTACGCTAATTATTTTGTTTACGTCCCCTTCAGGTATATTGGGGTGTTGCATGCTATCAGATAATAGCTTCTCATGCTTTCGCCGAAAAGCATTTTAAAAATCTGACTTGTTGGCTAGATTCACAACGAGTGTAGCTTTAATTCAATACCCTGCATGTGTGTTTTAATGAACGTTTGAGTTTTAACGAGTACATTTAGCATTTGCATTTCCAGGTGTCTAGATGAGACGTCTGCGTCTCAGGTGGGAGCAAGAGGTTATTAACACCTTTTTTCATCTTTATTTAACTAGGCAAGTCAGTTAAGAACACATTCTTATTTTCAATTATGGCCTAGGAACGGTGGGTTAACTGCCTCGTTCAGGGGCAGAACGACAGATTTTCACCTTGTCAGCTCGGGAGATTCAATCTTGCAACCTTACAGTTCACTAGTCCAACGCTCTAACCACCTGCCTCTCATTGCACTCCACAAGGACGCGAATGCAGTAAGCCAAGGTAAGTTGCTAGCTAGCATTAAACTTATCTTATAAAAAAACAATCATAATCACTAGTTAACTACACATGGTTGATGATCTTACTAGTTTATCTAGCGTGTCCTACGTTGCATATAATCGATGCGGTGCGTATCGTTGCTCCAATGTGAACCTAACCATGAACATCAATGCCTTTCTTAAAATCAATTCACAGAAGTATATATTTTTAAACCTGCATATTTAGCTAAAATAAATCCAGGTTAGCAGGTAATATTAACCAGGTGAAATTGTGTCACTTCTCTTGCGTTCATTGGAAGCAGAGTCAGTGTATATGCAACAGTTTGGGCCGCCTAATTTGCCAGAATTTTATGTAATTATGACATAACGTTGAGGGTTGTGCAATTGTGCCTCCCCTTAGATAAAATACGGAACGGTTCCGTATTTCATTGAAAGAATAAACGTCTTGTTTTCGAGATGATAGTTTCCCGGATTCTACCATATTAATGACCTAAGGCTCGTATTTCTGTGTGTAAATTGATAGAGCAGTCTGACTGAGCGGTGGTAGGCAGCAGCAGGCTCATAAGCATTCATTCAAACAGCACTTTCGTGCATTTTGCCAGCAGCTCTTCGTTGTGCGTCAAGCATTGCGCTGTTTATGACTTCAAGCCTATCAACTCCCGAGATTAGGCTGGCAATACTATAGTGTGTGGTGTGTTGGTGTAACCGATGTGAAATGGCTAGCTAGTTAGCGATGTGCGCGCTAATAGCGTTCCAAACGTCACTCACTCTGAGACTTGGAGTAGTTGTTCTCCTTGCTCTGCATGGGTAACGCTGCTTCGAGGGTGGGTGTTGTCGATGTGTTCCTGGTTCGAGCCCAGGTAGGAGCGAGGAGAGGTAAGGAAGCTATACTGTTTCACTGGCAATACTAAAGTGCCTATAAGAACATCCAATAGTCAAAGGTTAATGAAATACAAATGGTATAGAGGGAAATAGTCCTATAATTCCAATAATAACTACAACCTAAAACTTCTTACCTGGGAATATTGAAGACTCGTTTTAAAAGGAACCACCAGCTTTCATATGTTCTCATGTTCTGAGCAAGGAACTTAAACGTTAGCTTTTTTACATGGCACATATTGCACTTTTACTTCCTTCTCCAACACTTTGTTTTTGCATTATTTAAACCAAATTGAACATGTTTAATTATTAATTTGAGGCTAAATTGATGTATTATATTAAGTTAAAATAAGTGTTCATTCAGTATTGTTGTAATTGTCATTAGTACAAAAACAAATGCCCGATTAATCAGTATCGGCCTTTTTGGTCCTCCAATAATCGGTATCGGCGTTGAAAAATCATATTCGGTCGACCTCTAATATAGACCGGTGTGTTCCTTTCCAAATCAAGTCCAATCAATTGAATTTACCACAGGTGGACTCCAATGAAGTTGTAGAAACATCTCAAGGGTGATCAATGGAATACTAAGATATTTATGGATTTTATTTTTTATAGATTTGTAAAAAAAAAAAAAAAAAAACTTTTCACTTTGTCATTATGAGTTAGTGTGTAATCAATTTTAGAATAAGGCTGTAACATAACAAAATGTGGAAAAAGTCATGGGTTTCTGAATACATTCCGAATGCACTGTATATTTCCACACTACGAGGTTGGAATAACACTGAAATTATGAAAAAGATAATCAAATTGTATTTTCCACGTGCCAAATACAACAGGTGTAGTAGACTTTACAGTGAAATGCTTACTTTCAAGCCCTTAAACCACAACGCAGTTTTAAGAAAAATGTGTGTTAAGTAAAAAAAAAAAAAAAGTAAAATAACAGTAGCGAGGCTATATACAGGGGCTACCGGTACAGAGTCAATGTGCGGGGGCACAGGTTAGTCGAGGTAATTTAGGTAATATGTTCATATAGGTAGAGTTAAAGTGACTATGCCCTTTTAGTGTAAGAACTGTTTGAAAAAACTGCCTGATGGTATAGAGTTTTGGCCTGCTTTTGGTGACATCATCAGGCAGTAAATTCATTAATCGACCAATAATAAAATAGTTCCAATCCTCTGCCAATAACAGCTATTTTTCAGTTTTCCCCTTCCCATAGACCACTCCCAGACAGTCCTAGTAAAAGTCTTACTTGAGAAATTGCTCTTTGCTAAGAAACTATTTTTACCATTTGAATTGAAAACAATCACAGTAAGGAACTCAAATGTTACCCAGAAATTATTTGATATTTAGAAAAAAAATGTCTGCATTGGATCTTTTAAGCCAGATCTGAGATGAGGGGAGAAAAGCACCCAGAAGAATTTGCGTTGTCAGATTTCAATTGCAGAGAAAAGACATCAGATGACCTCTATACGTTTCACTCACACTGTATATTTTTCTGGCTTCCCGAGTTCTGTAAGTCCCCCAGCCCATATCACTCACACAGTGAGGGAAAGACAGCCAGAGCAGTTCAGAGTAGGACTGATATCATAGCCTAAACAGCCCAACACTCACAGTAAGGGAAATTAACAAACTGATCATTCTCTCTCCAACTTTCTCACACAAACACACTCTCAGAGAGACAGCCTAACACAGAGAGTAAAGCCTTATCCCTTACCAACACCCAGAAAGAGTACAGAGGGGATTGATGACTCAGACCCAGCTGTCTGCCATGCTTTCCACACATCCTCATTACTCACTATTCAGTCGTCATTTCAGCTCTGAGGAGACCATTTTGCACAGAAACCTCCTTGTTAAGCCTCACTCCCCCTGTGAGTCGACTGGCTGCAACACACAGCCCTATAGTTTCTGAAGGGGCTAGATCGGCTAGCTTTTTATGTCAGTCGATGGGAATGGACAGAAAGGCAGGGTGAGGCCACAGCGACACGCCTAGTATTCATTGTAACATCTGAAGTAGTAAACAAGAGGGAGCCATTCAGGTAGATTTGTTTTGAATGGTTTTTGCTTCATTTATTTTATTGCATGTTTTCACATAAGAAATCTCTCTGCAACAGAGTGAATCGAATTATATTCTACAGCTGATTCAAATTATCAAAGCTTTGAATCGGCTGTGAAGTGCTATGGCAAAAACCAAAACGTGCACCCAAGGGGCTGACAATCCCCAAGTTTGCATGGTTGAAAGCATGGCATTGTGGGAAGAGTTGGGTTGGTTGGAGTTTCTCAAGTCAAACTTAATTTGCAACATGCGCCGAATACAACAAGTGTAGACTTTACCGTGAAATGCTTACTTAGAAGCCCTTAACCAACAGTGCAGTTCACACACAATTCAGGCAACACTTCAGGACCTGTAGACATTTTTAGTGTGGCGATATACCAGTCACAAGGACCCAGCATTCAAGTGTCTTTTTCCCCGTATGTGTACAGAGTAACTCCATGGATTTAGCACTGCAAATAGAAAATCACATCAAGATATTGCTTTGTATATTATCCCCTATTACGATGCATTTTACGTATTATTTTGTAAGCTCTGTATTGGAATGTTTGGGAGAGCTGAAGAGCAGATGATTGGTGAATACCTTCACCTCGTTTAACCCAGGCAAGGTATTTTTCGCTCGTCCATTAGCCTTAGTGATTTGATGATTATCTAAAATATCACTGAACACCCCCAAAAAGTTCAATATTGAATTAGAAGATAAACCAGGCAGTTTAAGAGGACATATATTCTCTATGTTGACGTCATTGATGGAACTCCCTTAGTGAAGAATCAGTTCAGTCTTGTTTGGAGTTACTTGCGTCAGCTAATGATTAATTGATAACCAACTGTGAAGTGACCCAGTAACATGGTTTTGGCTTGTTTGACCACACCTAACTCATATGGAGCATAAATCATTCACTTGCATTAAATTGACAAAATAACTTTCACACTCTTAACTGTATGTATCAAAGTTGAGAAGGTGAAGAGTAAACTATTGAAATTATTGAAACACTTGGAGAACTTGAATCGTGTGTGTGTTGTATTGCCTTAGTAACAAAACCATAAGTGTCGATCTTCCTTTCTACCCACCTGAAAATGAATACAGTTGAAGTCGGAAGTTTACATACATTTAAACTCAGTTTTTAACTATTTCTGACATTTAATCCTAGTAAAGATTCCCTGTCTTAAGTCAGTTAGGATCACCACTTTATTTAAGAATGTGAAATGTCAGAATAATAGTAGAGAATTATTTCTTTCAGCTTTTATTTCTTTCATCACATTCTCCGTGGTCAGAAGTTTACATACACTGAATTAGTATTTGGTAGATTCAAATGTTTCGGGTAGCCTTCCACAAGTTTTCCACAATAAGTTGGGTGAATTTTGGCCCATTCCTCCTGACAGAGCTGGTGTAACTGAGTTTGGTTTGTAGGCCTCCTTGCTCGCTCAAGCTTTTTCAGTTCTGCCACAAATTTTCTATAGGATTGAGGTCAGGGCTTTGTGATGGCCACTCCAATACCTTGACTTTGTTGTCCTTAAGCCATTTTGCCACAACTTTGGAAGTATGCATTTGGAAGATCCATTTTCGACCAAGCGTTAACTTCCTGACTGATGTCTTGAGATGTTGCTTCAATATATCCACATACAAGAAATTTGTGAAGTGTTTGAAAAACAAGTTTTAATGACTCCAACCTAAGTGAATGTAAACGTCGAACTTCAACTGTATATGTGTATTGTAAATCAATAATTTAATCTCCTTTTGTAATGAAATGTGCTATTGGTAATACAAGTGACGATGTTGGATAATATTGAGTTGAAGAGGAATCCAGGTGTTTTGATGTGGTGGGAGAGGAGCATGCATTACTTATGTCCCTGTTTCGAAGATGGAAGACTTTCCCATGTGCTGTCTCATGCCTCTGCAGTGCCTTGAATCTCTGCCATGGACGTTATTGGCTGTTTTATGGGTTAGCTGGCAGTACACATCTCATTCATGTCTGTTTGTTGAGACCTCGTAGCTAGGGCCCATATACATACACTCTGAACTCATGGTTGATGTAATGAGCGGTCACCCATGAAGAATGTGCTTTTGTGGTACAGGGTCTGTGGTAGGTATACAAAGTGCACCAGTGGGTAGCCTATGCTGAAGCTGTTTCTGAATAGTTTCTCAATTGCCTTATTCAATTTCATGCATGGTCATTGCCATAGAAGTTTGCATGCAGGGTGGGGTACGTTTTCTATTGCTGTTTTGTCACATTTGGCAAGAGATTAGATTTTTCCACCTCTCTGTTTATTTACACACAAGTCAGCTAGGGCTGGGAATTGCAATGAACCTCACGATATCACAATACTTAGGTGCTGATACGATATGTATTGTGAATCAATATTGCTCGCTATATGTCTGCTGCAGAGAGACTAGAGGGCATGAGAAGAAAAGTTTTGATCAGTCGGGGAAATAAAAGCGCTGAAAACATGTTGGTTAATATAATGGAGAACAAGCTATCGTATGAAACACATCCAGGTTTTTGGCGCAGGTACATCCGACTAGCGCTAGTTGACACAACCTTCAGTAACCAATATTTTTTGGGGGGAGGGGAGTCAAATATCTATATAATATTGCGATATGTAACTCTATATAACTCAAGTCAGCCGTCACAAAGCGCAGGCCTCGTAACCTTTACCAATAGAGTTTAGTGCAATAGCCCTGTACGTCATGTATAAACAATAGGTATTTGTGTGATTGCCACGCTGAGCATGAATGGCGGGATCCTTATGGCCACGTTGTTCTTCGAAAGGGGAAGCAAGGAACCTGCTGTTGAAACGGGTTGTGTTGGGGTAAACGACAGTAGCCGGGTTGTGTAAGAGCCGTGGCTGTGTGCCGTGGGTACACCGGTTATGTGTTTGATCCCCATCCAGCTGAAGTGCCTTTGGGCTACTGTGATGAATTCCCAACTCTTTCAACAAACCACAGGTAAACCTGAGAGCTTCCTCCCATCCACCCTCCCTTTGAATGGAGTCAGCTCACTCTGCTCCTCTGCAAAGTCTGACTTGTTGGAAAGGGGAAAACATGCTCAAAAGCAATTTGAGGGCATAAGCACTGACTTTTTGACCAATGTCAAACCTTGTGGTAGGTGCAGGGCTGGGAATTGTCAGTGACCTCACAATACGATATTATCACGATACTTGGGTGCCAATAAGATATATGTATTACAATTGTCATGATTCTATATGTATTGCGATTTGATGTTCAAAACATATTGTTCACCATATGTCTGCTGCAAAGGGACAAGAGAGAGCCATGAGAATGACTGTTTTGATCAGTCATGGAAATAAAAGTGCTGAAAACAAATTGGCCCCCTATTTAAAAAAGATGGAGAAGAAGCTATGAAGGAAAAGTTTTTGTGCAGGTACAGCCAACTAGCGCAAAATGTATATTGTCAAAACGATACAATACGATATATCGTCAAAAATGATATCCCTATATGTAACTGTATCCATTTGTTTTCCCCCATCACGAGATGGGTGGGTCAGATGAGTCACTGTTTTACCTCTCCATCGATGACGTTGGCTTATCCCTAAATTATTTTAGAATTGCCATTCGAACTTTATAGTGCACCCACTGGTGTAAGCCAACATAGAAATTGCGTTGGTCTCGTGTTTCCTTTGGCTATTTTAAAACGGGTGTTGTGTAAACTTAAGTGACTCTGCTCACATCTCTAGACCTGTTATGGGATACCTTTTAAACAGCAAAAAGCAGAGCGATGACAAAATATTTGGTCGCCATAACGGAATTAGCAATCACACTCTGTTTGTATACATTACAGGAAAGCTACTTGTTGGCATGCTAGATGGGATCGTTTTCAAAGGTGGCAGCACCAAAATGTACTTGTCCCTAAAGTAACAGGACTTTTTTACTACCCATATCCCTGAATAAAATACTTTAGGATTTATAGGCCATAAAAGTAGACAGATTCATATTCATTGTGATTGCATCTCACTAGTCCCCTGTCAGTCTGGTATAGAGGGTGATTTGATCCAGATCAGGTATAAAATAGCATTTTATTGTTTCGAGAGAGGGGTAAACTCAATCGTGAGAACGCAGGGGACTTTATTGTTATTGATGCACTTCGTTAGTGCCATATGTGATAATGGAGTCCGTCAACACATTTAGTAGGACACTATCCAGGTAGACCAACTTTAAAGGTTTTGCTCATTCAATTATGGTGCTTTTTCGGTCACAACAACGACAATGATATAAGGTTTTTGTTTCAACCAATACCCCCTTACTACTCCTGAAGTAGCCTCAATTTGAAGATGGGCCTAATCCTCCAGAGTATAATTGCTAACAGACCATAGTGTATTTCTTATACAGGGGCCTCCAAAGCTCAATTCAATTTGATAGTTCCCTTTCTAAGCGTCTTAAGGAGCACACATACCAATAAGTACATCATTTTAAGGGTGCCTCCACAGCAGGCAAAATCTCATCTCTATCTACGGGGCCTGATGGACGTTACACAAGCCAATCGCACTAATCTTTTGCTTTACGACTTGGGGGGCTGGTCATCATGGCAAAGGGTGATATAAACAACTTATGCAAGAAGAACTTCCATTCCTAGAAGAGGAACGCCTGGCCGCCACCTTGCCAGGCGTTTAGAGTCAACATTTTAATTTTGGCAAACCTCTCCACATCGTGACTGCTGCCCTTTTCATGCCACCTACTGGGTCCAATCCAGTTGGCTCTGAGCATACATGGAGAAGCTCCCACTTGTCAGCATTCACATCAGGGCAAGAAGTAGCTACAAGCAGATGAGATGTGGATGAGGGCCTAACCCCTGGTGTTACACTACATGCTGTAGGCTTTTTTCACATTGAAAAGGATTAAGGAGCTTCTCGAAATGTATAGATTCTCGAGAGACACTGTTGTAATGTAAACTTCTGAATTTCTCACGTCTCGAACGCTATCTTGGACAGTTGCCCCCCTATAAGCAGGGCAGTGTAAACAGAATTGTCTCATTGAGCCCAATATTTCTACATTAAATTGTAATAGCAGAGCTATGTTTTTGAAACCGCTAGAATGTTTAGACATTTTCATTATATTTGAGACGTGTTAAACAATTTTTACCTGAAATTGCAGTAACAGCCTGTTAAGTTCTGAAATTGTCACTGTGGCTTTAAGTAAAGGAATTTCAAAAGTTTTTTTTTTTTTCTTCCCCCTTGGCTGCAGTGCTCTGAGCCACCTTCCATACCTTAAGGGAACATTTTGACATTTCGTGTATGAGTGAGAAAGTCCATATTGCAAATCTACGGTCCCTTACTAGACGTCCGAAAACGTTTGTAAAATTTGCGGTTTGTAAAATTTGCGGTTGGCGTCAGGCCGTGCGGTAGGGCCGGACCTACCGGGAAGTCATCAAATGAACTTTGTCGGACATTCGGTTTCCGTTTTATAAAAGAAACAAGTTTTGGTCCATTTTCCATAAGGAATGAAATGGCAATTGTACTAAACATCACAAATCACGACGGGGCCTTATCTCGAAAACGGAAAATATTTCAAAGCCGAAACTTGGTGAGCGTAGGTTTGGCATAATGGGCAGTTGGCCCCGAACAAGATGGCGTCTAGGCCTCAACGGTTTTTGAGTTATGGCCATTTTTCTGGGATTAAAGGTCCAAAATGGAACTAGAGAAATTATTTTTCCACTTCACGTTAAAGTCAAGGAGCCTCCGGTGTCAATAAAAAAAGAGCCAGCCATTTATCTATCGTCATTTAAGAGAAATGGTACAATGACAAATTGGTGATTTCTGTGATTTTCTCAGATTTTCTGAAATAACACACACTCACTAAACCCTCCGTAAATAACTCAGTTCTTAACGTAAAGACTTATAACTCAGGATTCTGTAAAGGCATACCCCAATCAGGATATAGCTTCCTGTGCCAACCGGAAGTGCCTTAAATGGTGTCATAGTGGCAGTTCCCAAGGGTTAAAAAGGTCAGATCTTTTCAAAACTTCATATGTGTGATTAGGCAACCCCCATAAACTGTAAGTCAGTCATTTCTCCCAACAGATGTCAAAGAAAAGCTCTCACACACACAGCAAGGATGGAGTGACAAAGTGCGCTGCTTAAAGACACAGAGAGCAGGCAATGGCATTACCATAATCCCTAGGCCGTGCCGAGTTCAACGAGATATCCCGCTTGACCATAGCTCGCTCGGTCTAGGCGCAACGACCATTAGAAAAGTAGGGCCAAAATGAAGCCTGCCCCACAATGTCATTTGCTTTTGGGTGACAGTGAGAGAACCGTTAGGGTGAGAAGAAAAATTCCACCACAGGAATGTTCCTAAGGTCCTCCCGATCTGTGCAAGCCTAACCTTGACCGTGTGGCATTAACCCTTAACAGTAAGTGTTTTTTGATCTCATAGATTACAGTGACATCACTCCCCATAGGAATACATTGCCTGCACCCCTAAATTCAACCTGAAGCCTATATGGGTTATGAATGCCGTATGAACCTGTCTTCGGTACCAGTCCATCAGGCCACTATGAGGTCTACCTGTGTTGATTCTAAGCTTCCAGGACCAACCGGAAGTGATTAAAATCCCCCTAAAAGTGTATATCCATACCCTGCCTGCAGTTTGATAGACATAGTGCATTCAACCCTGTGTAAATCAGTAAATTCTTAACGTAAAGACTTAAAACTCAGGATTCTGTAAAAGCATACCCCAATGAGGATATGTGTTGACTTATAGCTTCCTGTGCCAACCGGAAGTGCCATAATTGGTTTCGAAGGGTTAAAAAGTCAGATCTGTCCAAAACTTTATATGTGATTAGTCAACCCCCATGAACTGTAAATCAGTCATTTTTCCCATAAAATTTCAAAGGAAAAATAAATCACACTAAAACACAACTTGGAAGGAGGGACGTATTGGGGTGCGTAGAGACAGACAGTGGCTGCAATAGTTAGCTTTGTTCGAGCTAAAAAAGAACCGTCAGACCTAGAGTTCCGAAACTTTAGAAACCTGTTCTAGACCTCCGGTCGATAGTGCGTGTGGTGAGTTAGGTGGCTCTAGAAGGTTCTCGGACCGAGAAACAGCCTCGTACATTTGCAATGACTTCAATTCATTTTGACCATTACGAAAATGACGACGTTTAGAAAAGTCTGAGACGCAAGGCTAGGTGCATTGAAACCGGCTCGGGCCATAGAGACGGACCCCAACGTTTCTGTCCGATAGCTCATTCAAGGACCCCGTAGCAAGGCATGGAAAAAAGTGGATTTTCAGCACCAATTAGGGTTTTACTCGGGCACCGAAGGACCTATCGAGCCGAAACTTGGGATTCGGGGTTGCCTCACATAGGCCTTCACATAATGTCCGAACTGGACCCGCAGCTAGAACGTAACTATATGTTTTACCTTTTTATTATGTTTTAAACTGAAGGCGCTGTGAATTATGGGCCTGCTCTGACATATGTGATAGTTGGCTTCTAAATGAGTAGGAAAAAGTGGGTTTGGTGTCAATTGATATCAGTTTGGTATCATAATGACATCTAATTTACTGATGGACACTGACTTGCTAGTTGACTTTTGTACATTTGCAATATGTTTAAACGGAGAGGGACCATCACCAAAATGGCATTCTGAAATCAACACAAAAAATGGCATCACCAGACTGTGCCGAGTCTCCAGACTGTGCCGAGTTCAACGAGATATCCCGCTTGACCGTAGCTCGCTCGGTCTAAGCGCAGCGACCATTAGAAAAGTAGGCCCAAAATGAAGCCTGCCCCACAACGTCATTTGATTTTGGGTGACAGTGAGTGAACCGTTAGGGTGAGAAGAAAAATTCCACCACAGGAATGTTCCTAAGGTCCTCCCGATCTGTGCAAGCCCAACCTTGACCGTGTGGCATTAACCCTTAAAAGTAAAACAGGGTTTTTTGATCTCACAGATTACAATGACTTCTCTCCCCATAGGAATACATTGCCTGCACCCCTAATTTCAACCTCAGGCCTATGTGGGTTATGAATGCCTTATGAACCTGTCTTTGGTACCAGTCCATCAGGCCACTATGAGGTATACCTGTGTTGATTCTAAGCTTCCTGGACCAACCGGAAGTGGTTAAAATCACCCTAAAAGTGTATATCCATACCCTGCCTGCAGTTTGATAGACACAGTGCATTCAACCCTGTGTAAATCAGTCAGTTCTTAACGTAAAGACTTAAAACTCAGGATTCTGTAAAAGCATACCCCAATGAGAATATGTGTTGATTTATAGCTTCCTGTGCCAACCGGAAGTGCCATAATTGGTGTCTCGGGCTGTTTCGAGGGGTTAAAAAAGTCTGATCTTTCCAAAACTTCATATGTGTGATTAGGCAACACCCATGAACTGTAAATCAGTCATTTTTCCCATAAAATTTCAAAGGAAAACTAAATCACTCACACACACAGCTTGGAAGGAGGGACCCATTGGGGTGCGTAGAGACATACACTGCCTGCATTAGTTAACCTTGTTGGAACTTTTAAAGAACCGTCAGACCTAGAGTTCCCAAACTTTAGAATCCTGTTCTAGACCTCATGTCGATAGTGCGTGGTGAGTTAGGTGGCTTTAGGAGGTTCTCAGACCGAGAAACAGCCTCGTACATTTGCAATACCTTCAAATCATTTTTGCACCACGAAAATGAGGACATTTAGAAATGTCCCAGAGTCGCAAGACTAGGTGCATTGCGAACGTCTCGGCCCATATAGACAGACCCCAACGTTTCTGTCCGATAGCTCATTCAAGGACCCCGTAGCAAGTCATGGAAAAAAGTGGATTTTCAGCACCAATTAGGGTTTTGCATCAAATGACCTATCGAGCCGAAACTTGGGATTCGGAGTCGCCTCAGCTAGGCCAACACATAACATAAGAAATTGACCCGCAGCTAGAACGTAACTACGTGTTTTATGGGTTTTTTTATGGTTTGAACCGAAGGCGTTGTGAATTTTGGGCCAGCTCTGAAGTATGTAATAGTTGGCTACTAAACGAGTTGGAAAAAGTGGGTTTGGTGTCAGTTTGTATCAGTTTGGTGTCAGAATGATATCTAATTGACTGATGGACTCTTGTCCACTTGAGTCTTGTCCACTTGACTCTTGTCCATTTGCAATATGTTTAAACAGTGAGGTACCATCACCAAAGTGACATTCTGAAATCTACCCTAACGAGCGATTGAGATGAACCAGAATCACTGCAAAGCCATCCCGAGTTCATCGGGCCAGTCAATTTCACATTCCTGCAGGATTTTTATAGCATGACAAATTCGTGATGGTACCTGCCCATTGAACCATATTGCAAATGCACAGTGACTTTGCAAAAGTAAGGAAACATAAACAAATGGACATAATGAAATCACAATATTTTTTATTTTTGGGTTACCAGTTGCACAACAATGCACGTGCATTTGCAATATGATTCTATAGAGAAAAAACATCACCAAATGGACATTCTGAAATCAACCCTAACAAGCAATTGAGATGAACCAGAATCACTGCCCAGCCATCCCGAGTTCATCGGGCCAGTCAATTTCACATTCCTGCAGGATTTTTATAGCATGACAAATTCGTGATGGTACCTGCCCATTAAAACATATTGCAAATGCAAGTGACTTTGAAAAAGTAAGAAAACAAACAAATGGACATAATGAAATCATGAAAACAATGCGTATCCATCAGAATATTTGAAACAGTCCATAAAGCACTCAGGACGGCCCCCACTGATAGAGGGCCGTAGTAGGGTACTCCCATAGCGGGCATGGATGACAGGAGTACCGGTAAATGTATTTAAAACAGTATTTTAATATTTGGGTTACCAGATGCACATTTCAGATCACTAGTTGCACGGAGGAAAATCACAATCTGCATCCATCGTCATATTTTAAACTGTCCATAAAGCACTCAGGACGGCCCCCATGGATAGAGTGCCGTAGTAGGGTACTCCCATAGCGGGCATGGACAATAGGAGTCCCGGTAAATGCATTTACAACCATATTTTTATTTTTGGGTTACCAGTTGCACAACAATGCACGTGCATTTGCAATATGATTCTATAGTGAAAAAACATCACCAAATGGACATGATGAAATCAACACAACGAGTGATGGAAATTAACAACTATCACTGCCCGGCCATCCCGAGTTCATCAGTTCAGTCAATTTTGGCCCCCAAAAAATTTACTTTTGACTTTTGACTTCCTATGAAATCATATTGCAAATGGACAAAACATATGCCTTATGCACAAGTAAAACAAACAAAAAAATTATGATAATACATGTTGACAAAAGTATAGTTTGAGCAAAGTATAGTTTGAATTTTGAGCATGCCAAATTCGTGATGGTACATGCCCATTGAATCATATTGCAAATGCACAGTGACTTTGCAAAAGTAAGAAAACATAAACAAATGGACATAATGAAATCACCATATTTTTATTTTTGGGTTACCAGTTGCACAACAATGCACGTGCATTTGAAATATGATTCAATGGTGAAAAAAACATCACCAAATGGACATGATGAAATCAACACAATGAGTGATGGAAATGAACAACTATCACTGCCCGGCCATCCCGAGTTCATCAGTTCAGTCAATTTTGGCCCCAAAAAAATGTACTTTTGACTTTGACTTTTGACTTCCTATGAAATCATATTGCAAATGGACAAATCATATTCCTTATGCACAAGTAAAAAAAAAAAATTATGATAATAACATTTTACAAAAGTATATTCATACAGTTCTTACACATGATTAATTGACTTAAAATCAAAACAATTTCGAAAAACGGTCCAGAAAGCACTTTTTTTACGAGGGTGATACGTTTTTTTTTTAAAGTTCACATTTTTGACATGTTTGACTTCCTATCAAAACATATGCCTTATGCACAAGTAAAAAAAAAAAAAAAAAAAAATATATATATATATGATAATAAAATACGAATAAAGTATGTTGATACAGTTCTTACACATGTGTAATTGACAAAAAAAATCTAAAGAATTTCGAAAAACGGTCCAGAAAGCACTTTTTTAAGGGGTGATAAGTTAGACAAAAAAAATTCATTTTTTCAAATTTTTGCTTTTGGATGTTGACTTGGGTTGCATTTCCAATATGAAAAACCCCGGTGGAGCGCACTCGCCCCCTGTTGGATTTTTGAAGTGTTACAACTGGCAATTGCCATATGGCATTTGCCATCAACTTTGCACGAATCAACGCCACATTGGGTGGTATGGGACATCGTGTATATGGTTTGTCCTATGCCAATATGTTGCCATTCATTTTTGTCCATTTCAGGGGGGTATTCCCTTACAGGCAAAAAGCCATACGATCTAGCTATGTAACAAGAAGCTGATCAACTCCCCAGGAAATTATAATTGTTTTCAGTCACAATTTGCCTTTACCTCATATAATGACTTCCATGATATTAATAAAAATGAGGCCTGTTTTTTTTCTAAGGTAACTTTAATACGCTACAAGTGTAATTTAGCTAGGCCTAAGAGCTAGCTATGGTTAAGCTAACGTCTGCTCCTTTAAAACCATTGACAACTATGTGCCGTTTTCAAGGGATTGTTAAATATGTTAACTGTTTGGTTTAAATATCATCACCTCTTGAAGAGCATAGTCAGAACTACACATTTCCGATTATTCCACATTTAGTTCTATCAGAGTTATAAAGCAAGTACTGAATGTTTTTCATTATCAGTAAACATCAATTGATCATGTATTTTCAGATATGTGAGGGTAGCCAGATCCATTTAGCATAGATGGCAAGTTAAGCAAACTGTCATTTAGCTTGCTTAGATTAGGATTTTGTAAAGAGCTTGACATTGGCAAGTCCTCATCCTGGTAAAGTTGTCAGTCGGACTATTGTCATCACTATAGATTGCAAGCAAATCAAACAATATTTGGATATAGCCATCTAGTTTATCCCCTTAAAGTTAGCTTGTTAACTAGCCTTATTGACGTGATTGGTTAGCCAATTTGACGTGGTCCATCAATCAATCAATGTAACCTATCATGTCTGTGAACGCAATCGTGATTGTGAACACTGTTTTTAAAATAATGTTGAAAGGGGGATAATGTTACCTAACTTTTCTAGGTAGGCCTAAGTTGGTTAGAGGAAAAAGTACATTAGGTCTACTTACCACTATGTTTAGCCAACTGTACAACGTTTCTACCTGTAGCTTACAAAGTAAACATTATCAGCTAACAGTAATGTTACATCGGATGGGAAAGGATGGGGAAATGAACCGAAACCACTCATACTTGTCAGGTATAGTTCATTTTTATTTTATTACTCAATTATCCAATTAATGGTGGCCATTTATTGAGATGTATTAAGGCTACCCTCATGTAGCCTATCTGAAGTTACATGTTCAATTCATGTTTGTTTACTAAATATGAAAAGCGTGCAGTTACTTGCTGTAGCCCTATAACTCTGTTAGAGCTCAATTTGTGCAATTGTTTTGCGTGGAATTATCAAACATTTATATTTCTGACTATGCTCTTCTAGAGGTGATATTACAACCAAAAGTTAACATTTATTTAACAATCCCTTGAAAATGGCGCACAGTTCTTACTGGTTTTAGCGGGGCTGCGGATCTCCTTGCCCCCCAGCAGGTAAATCAAGCACTGCACCTTATTGTGACGTTTTATTGATAATGACCTATTCGTATGAGAGGGGTAAACATTCATGTTTGATATGCTAACGTTACTAGCTAGCAGTAGCTAGCTGTGCTGTATCGTCTTGCAAGCTCCATTTAATGTGTGTATGAACGAGAACATAAACCATTTAATTCTCTGCTTGCATTGTTGAATTATGCTTACTGGCTTGTGTCTACTGTAATATTGATATTTATGGTAAATTTGGAGCTGCAGAGCAAACAAATGTCACATTGCCAGCCACAACGAAAGGTAAGGCTATGATGTAATGTAAATTGAAATGTTTATGTACATATTACTTAAATTGAGATCTCGTTGCGGTGTCTCTCCTTGAATCAATGGGAGTAGCCCCATAGTGCATCTTGACGTTGAAAGGGGAGCCTCAGCTGCTCCACATCAGAGGTGAAGCCCTAATTGAGTCTCTGTACCTGATCCTGTGACTTTGATCTGATGAATACAGAGGCTCATTAGCGGCCAGCCACTATTTGTCCTCTTAACTACTGCCCTCGCACCAGGAGGGGGGACTGTGGAGGTAACACTACTCCACCACTACTTACGCCTTACTTTTTACACATTCAATGGAGATTTACTCCCTCTTTGACCCAGTGGGTAAAACAGAAGTCAAAGGAAAAGCTGAGATTTTGCAACTAAAGAGAGTGCGGTTGTGCCAAAGCACTGACCTGGGCCGTTTGTCAGCTGTGAAACCCTTGACAAGGTGGTTATTGGAGTGTAGTAGAATGGGCTGGCCTCCAAATCTGCTAGTTCCCCACTGAGTTCACATATGGAGTTTGATGGTTACATTATACCCTGCCTCTTTACAGTCTCATGTCCTCACGTGCCCAAGGGGTTCATGCCCACTCCCTGGTAAGCCAGGATTCTAAGCAATTTAACAACCTTCCCAGCTGGAAGTTATTTTAACACAACATAAAAGCTCAACATAGCTACAGCAGACTTCAGAAGTTTAACTTGTGTGTGTGTGTGTGGAGCAAACTTTTGCCACTCTGATCCAAAGCATCTATAATTCTACTTACTGTACCTCTCCCGCATGTAGGAAATATGATTGAGCTATATAATTTAAGTAAGATTTAACTAACAATCACCAAAATAAAAACTTGTCAGTCAAGGAAAATCTAAAATTCCAAAAATGTCATGGCATGGGGCCCTCATTAGATTTGATGTTTTTGTCACTCAGAACTCATAAGCACACAATATAAGCCATGGCAAATTACAATACATGACCAATAGTATGTGGACAACTGCTTGTTGAAATTCTCATTCCAAATCATGGGCATTAATATGGAGTTGGTTCCCCCTTTGCTGCTATAACAGCCTCCACTCTTCTGGGAAAGTTTTCCACTAGACGTTGGAACATTGCTGAAGGGACTTTCTTTCATTCGGCCACAAGAGCATTAGTGAGGTTGGGTGAATAGGCTTGGTTCGCAGTCTGCGTTCCAATTCATCCCAAAGGTGTTTGATGGGGTTGAGGTCAAGGTAGCGTTCTCCTGGCATCTGCCAAACCCAAATTTGTCCATTGGACTGCCAGATGGTGAAGTGTGATTCATCACTCGGTAGAACGCGTTTCCAACAGGACAACGACCCTAAGCGCACAGCCAACACAACGCAGGAGTGAGTGGCCCTGCCGGAGCCCGGACTTAAACCCAAACATCTCTGGAGAGACCTGATAATAGCCGTGCAGAATTTCTCCCCATCCACCCTGACAGAGCTTGAGAGGATCCGCAGAGAAGAATGGGAGAAAGTCCCCAAAGACAGGTGTGCAAAGCTTACTAGAAACTTGCCTTAAAACTAAAAAAATAAATAATAATCTGCCCCAATGGCAAAATCTGTAGAATTACACTAACTTTGCCACCGCTGTGGCGGAAAAATCATAGGGGAAACACTGCCACCTATTAGCTCACAGTGCAGCATGCAAGGGACATCTGCAGACAGAGCAGCTGATTGTGTGTGTTTGCGGGCATGTGTGTGTGTGTGTGCGTGCGTACATGCACCCGCCCAAGGATTATGCAACAGGACAGTGAACAAGCTTTTCAGTTTTTTTATTAAGGCCTGTTTACAGGATAGGCATGGGAGGAGCACTGCTCGTGACTCTTTCACACTGGAAAAATACCATCAGTTGTCTGATGGTGTGCAGGCCAGGGGCGGTTGACGCGGTCCACTTTTTCGTTCTCTGTATCGTTTCTATTGTGTCAACCAATCCCCATGTATAGTAGACGACATATCCTAACAATGCAGCCTCAGAAAAACCCTTGTTCAGATTAACCTGTTTATCCATTTCCCACATCCTTCAATTGTTGTCTTTCATGGAAAGATGGCATTATTCCTTTCAAAGGAATTAAGACCGGCAGATAGTCTTCGGCATTGTGTGTGCTGCTTCGTGTTTGTGTGTGCTGCTTCGTTTGTGTTTTCAATGTGTAGGCCTATAAATGTATGTGGTTTTTGTGGCACATGTTTGTAACGACAGATTAACTAGATTTTAACTATGCATGCTTCGTCCTGTAGCATTTACCTTGCTGATCTCCACTGGCTACTTGTTCCTCAAAGATTTTACTATAAAATGTTCCTCCTTGTCTACAAAGCCCTAAATGGACCTGCCTACCTGTCAAACCTACTTTCCCCCTATGAACCTCCACCCACCATACGTTCAAGCCACACCAAACTGCTCCATGCCCCCAGGACCAGGCTCCGCACAATGGGGTACCCACAATGGGGTCATTTTATTTGTGCAACTGTATAAAAAATACAAAACTGAAATATCACATCCTACTTAAGTAAGACCCTATTAAGACCCTTTAATTAGTACTTTGTGAAAGTACCTTTTGGCAGCAATTACAGCCTTGAGTCTTTGGGTGTGACGCTACAAGATTGGCACACCTGTATTTGGGGAGTTTCTCCCATTGTTCTTTGCAGATCCTCTCAAGCTCTATCAAGTTGAATGGGGAGCTTCGCTGCACAGCTATTTTCAGGGCTCTCCGGAGATGTTCGATCGGGTTCAAGTCCGGGCCCTTGCTGGGCCACTTAAGGACATTCAGAGACTTGCCCGGAAGCCACTCCTGCATTGTCTTGTCTGTGTGCTTAGGGTCATTGTCCTGTTTGGATGTGAACCTTTGCCCCAGTCTGAGGTCCTGAGAGCTCTGGAGCATGGTTTCATCAAGGATCTCTCTGTACTTTGTTCTGTTAATCTTTCCCTCCATCCTGACTAGTCCCCACACCATGATGCTACTACCACCATGCTTCACTGTAGGTATGGTGCCAGGTTTCCTCCAGTCGTGACACTTGGCATTCAGGCCAAAGAGTTCAATCTTGGTTTCATCAGACCAGAGAATCTTGTTCCTCATGGTATGAGAGCCCTTTCGATGCATTTTGGCAAACTCCAAGTGGGCTGTCATTTGCCTTTTACTGATGAGTGGCTTCTGTATGGCCACTGTACTATAAATGCGTGATTGGTGGAATGCTGCAGAGATGGTTGTCCTTCTGGAAGTTTTTCCCCATCTCCATAGAGGATCTCTGGAGCTTTGTCAGAGTGACCATCAGGTTCTTGGCCACCTCCCTGACCAAGGCCTTTCTCCCCCAATTGCTCAGTTTGGCCGGAGGGCGGGCTCTAGGAAGAGTATGGATGGTTCCAAACTTCTTCCTGTTAAAAATGGGGTCTGAATAATTTCCGAATGCACTGTAAATGTTCACTCTTCAGGCTTTGTCTCACCTCTATTGGCTGGGCTACTGTTATGGCCTTCCTCCTAGACTTTGATTGTTGCTTTCGTGCTGTTTTTTATATAAACCATATATTAAACTATTTCTGTTATATTTTTTATTTTATGCACTCATAATATTTATCCAGCTGCTCTTAGTGAAAATGTGTTAGGAGTGACCTTTCTAGTTAATAGGCTATGATGGAGTTCACACTTCCTCTTCCGATTATAATGTGGGGAGGTCAAAAATAATGAAAAACTACAGTATCTACCAAATCTATTCATTCTTTACTTCTCCTTGCCATTCACCTGATAATAAGACAATGTTTTTGCTACCATATGATCGGTTTGCCTGGGAGGGGGTCCCAGGGCAAGATAAGGTTGAAGACCCCTGACTTAACATGGTCCACACACACCTGCATAGTTGTCAATGGGGCACGACATTGCCTCTTCCCCCTCAGGAGGCTGAAAAGATTTGGCATGGGTCCTCAGATCCTTAAAGTTCTACAGCTGCACCATTGAGAGCATTGGTATGGCAACTGCACCGCCGTCGACAGCAATGCGCTACAGAGGATGGTGCGGGCGTCCTAGTACATCACTGGGGCCGAGCTTCCTGCCATCCAACACCTCTATATCAGGCAGTGTCTGAGGAAGGCGTGAAAAATTGCCAAAGACTTCAGCCACCCAAGCCATAGACTGTTCTGCCTGCTACCATCTGGCAAGCGGTACCATAGTTTTGGGTCTCGGACCAACTGGCTCCAAGACAGCATCTATCCCCAAGCCATGAGACTGCTAAATAGTTAACCAAGTGGTTACCCGGACTATCTGCAATGACCCTATTTTGCACTGACCTTATTCACATTCACAAGACTCTACCCACACACACTACACTGACACCACTGTACATTGATATGGTACTGGTACTCCCTATATATAGCTTATTTCTTCTATATTTTTATTCCTCTTGTGTGTGTTCTTCCTTTTACTATATATATATATTTTTTTTTACTATGCATCGTTGAGAAATGGCTCTTAACTAAGCATTTCACGGTAAAGTCTACCCATGTTGTTTTCGGCACATGTGACATACAATTTGATTCGATTTTGTTGGTATCTGACCCATACCAATTCAAGAGACTCAAAAACAAGCTTGTACCTAGTTTGAATTGCACTGGTGTCCGTTGTTGCAAAACACATCGATCTAAAACTGCGTTTCTTAAAGTATGGGTCGCGACCCAAAGTGTGTCGCGGACCTGTTAAATAACTGAAATTGATTTGGCCAAGTGCAACGCGAGTGGAAGAGGGAGATGCCCGTGTGCTTGCCGGTTTATCTGATCTTTTTTTCTGCAGTTTTCTTGAAGATCACTCCTCGACCCACACACTGCAGCAATGTCGTTCAAGCCACTGACTTGTTATTCCCACTCGCCATCACTCACCGCTGAAATGGACTCATGCTAGCCACAAGTTCTGACTGAGCTCAATCATCATGAAACGCAAATGCAGTGACTTTTTGTCTCTTTCTTACAAACTTTGAGAAATTATGAGGAGCGCCCACAATGTGTAGGGGAAGTGCTTAGTAATGAGTCTCTCAGAACTAACAAATTAATAAAACGACACGTCCTGATCAAACATCCAGGCACAACATGACGGTAAACCCAGGGAGTTCTTTCAGAACAGGGCAGAATGCTTCAGGAAACAGTGCTTCGAAAGTGGAAAAGTAAGTCAACTAGCAAGGCACAACTGTTGCTGTTTATTCTGATACTTTTTATTCTGAACTGGAATAAACTGATTGAAGCAAGATCCTTTTTGAGGCAAACACTCACACAGTTCTGGGTTGCTCATCTGCATCAGGAAGCGGTCTCCTGCCTGACTGAGAAAGCAGTAGATGTTCTGATCCAGTTTGGCACCACATACCTATGCAAGTCAGGGTTCTGAAGTACAGAAACGGTCTCAATGCTGAGCATGACCTCAATGTTGCACTTTCAAAAACTGAGCCCAGAATAGACATGATTGTTGAAAACTTCAACCAGCCACACACCTCCTCATTAGGACTGTGTATGTGTGTTTTCTTGACTACATCTGTGTGATGTGATTAATCAGTTTATTCCAATTCAGAATAATAAAAAAATATTCAACAGTTCCAACCTAGACTTTCTATCAACAAAAATGTATACAGTAAGATGTACAGTAGGCCTGAATTTTGTATCTGTATTAAGGTTGCACGATCAAAAAGCCCTGTGTGTATGTGTTCTGTTATACATCTGTGTGATGTGATCAATCCATTTATTCCAGTTCAGAATGAAATTATTTATTGTATTTTAACAGCAACAGTTCCAACCTAGACAGAGTTTTTAATGGGGAAAAATAAACATAAATATATTTATGGTTATTTAATTATTTGTTTTTGTCTATATTGCATTTTTTTAGGCATAAGGGCAATGAAATGTATCGATATTCACGTATAGTTGCATATTTTCCTAAACTTGTTCCAAGGAAAACACAATTTCTCATTTGGGTCCCAGGCTAAAAAAGTTTAAGAACCCCTGATCTAAAAACATTGATCCCTAGTGGTCTGAATATTGACTTTGATCTCAGGCCCTTCTTATGAACAAGTCTAATAAATGTATATATTCTTTCTACAGCTTATTAGCGTACACCTAATATGTTCCCCCTGTTGATGATGCTCATTATAACGTTGAACCAAAAGATTACATGTAACAAATATGAAATTAAATACGAAATTGAATTAATCAATAATGTATGTTGACGCTAATATGATGTACAATATTCAATTATGTTTCTATATGATAACAATAGCGTAATATTTTTTATTTAATTGTTTTAAGTTTCACTAATTTTAATTAACTTAATCATTATGACACACCCCTCACTATTGCACTAATTGCACTGTCTACATAACCTGGTTCAAGTATTCATGACATTACCCTGAGGAAGGCACAGTGATGCCGAAACGTTGGTAAATACCCATTAAATTGCTGGGATATATATGGAGTGTGTGACTTTATTTTGATAGTTTACAGCAAATCGCATGTATAACATAGTCTACAGCAGTGATTTCCAACCTTTTTTTTAACCTGGGCACAGCTTGATGGTAAAAAAAAAATGTTGGGCATCCCTAAAATGTCCTTACTAATTTATTTAGTATATAGACCTCATCTGCTCCATACTGCAAATCTTCTTTCTTTTTTTGTGTGAAAAACGTTATTTTATAGGTTTTATTATTTGAACTATTTTCATAATTCTGTACCCCTTTTCAAGTGCTTTTTGAGAATCTGTGCTAAAAAAAAAAATTGTATGGCCCCGTTAAAATAAGTCTTTAGTTTTGAGCGGTTTGTGTTAGAGTCGAGCGGTGCAACAACGGACACAAAGCCATGCTCCGTAAGTTTCTATGGCAGAGGCTTTGGTACAGCTAAGCCTAATCAGACTTGCCTCTGTTGTCACAGGCGACGTGAAATGAGACGACTGACATTGCTCCTAATGTGCACTTCTCAAATGATAAATGTAACAGCCTGAATGCACTGGACTTAAAACAATGATAGAGATGTAATCATGTACCATTCAAATATTATCTGAGCGGCACGACATACATCTAAGGTGAGCATATCAAAAAATTATCACGATTCAGAACGGTTTTGTGGCACACCAGTGTGAATCAGGGCAGTCAAAATATAACAGGAGTAAGAACAACATTGGTTTAGACTCACTGTTTTAGGGCACGCCCCAGAGTGTCTGCATATAAGTAATTTGAATCCTGTATGTAAATGTTCCTCCTGGCTCCCTATTTGATTGAAAAGGTCTTTATTAGCCCAATAGCATTCTGAGTCCCCTTAGGACCCTAGAGACCCAATATCCGGGAAAGTTTATACTGGGCTCATTTCTTAAATAATTGGTACCATCAATTAAGGCAATGGGGGAGCAAAGCTGGTTTATAACAATGTTATTTGTCTTTCAGGACCATTGTCCCTTAAGTCTTCTTGACTTGGGTGAACATGGACAAAGCGTTTTTTTTTTAAGTGTTTATTAAGCTACTTTTATAACTAAGCTTATTTTTTTCTGTTTGACATAGTTCATAATCAGCTGGAGTCGTTCCTCTTTTGATTTAGGTGAGGATAATAGCTAATAACTCAGACTCTGCTGACATCAACTGGTCTAGCGACTGTAGTGCAGCTTTTGAGAAGATTAGAGAGGCCCATATGCTGTTAACTCTGGGGATAAATAAGGTCTCCACATATGAAAGAGCCTAGCAGCTTGTCAGTCAATAAGATCTTCTCTTAGCACCCCCCTCTCCATAGTTTGAGATCCATTGGCCGAGGGGAGCGGCCATTGAAGTATGATTTGTACAGCTGCCTTCACCTAGTGTGGTGTTCGTATGGGTTTGCAGGGTGAAGTGTGCCTGTGCGTCTGTCCCTTAATGAAGAACACATTGGATTTTTGGTCTCCGAAAGCATGTGATCAGACGAGAGAAAAGGGGAGACCGTACTCTCTGCCCTCGCACGTGTTCTCTGTGTTTTCGTCTCCCCTTTATCCGGTCGGCACCCCCAACCCCGAATGTGGGGTGTTTTGGTTCTGCCGGTGCCCCGTTGGGGGTGAGGTGACTTCGATGTGTGGTGTTGGGGTTTATGCTGCCTGGGTGACTGGAATGTGTTGAGGCTCTGGGGGCGACTGGAATGTGGGGTGTTGTGTTCCTAGAGTTGTTTGTTGTCTTGACACACACACACGTGTGCACTGTTGTGGTCAGCACAGGTCCTTGTTATGGGTGACACACACAGCAAGCCATCTCTTATATAAACAGCCCATAATGTCCCCTCCCGGAATAAAATGTACAGGCTGCCTTGTTTTCCTTGGATGCTGATTGCCAACAAATTAGATTTGGCTGCCAGTGCCTGCCCTCCACTTCCTTTTAACCCCTCCCCGCCCATCATCCTTTCCCATCTCTCATTAGGCAGAGACACAGCAGAATATTGCCGACTGCTGTCACTGTGTTTTGTTATGGTTGTTTCAGAGGAGGAAGAATGTATTATTCTCTCCTTGTTTATCATCCACTCAGATTGCAATCAACTCGGGGCAAAGATGTGGAATGCGGGCAGTTCATTTTGCAGTTTCGCATGTTATTGTGGACCTGTCAGCATAGTATAACATTCCCCTCTTACCCGTATGTCGAAAGTAAGTCATCACAGCAAGAACAATAGCTCCTCAATGGTCCACTTTTGAGTAGAGAGACCGGAAAAGGTCATTGTATAACGATCCAGTTTTATTTTTCTATCTTTTGATACCTGCTTTTGATAGTTGGACGTTTGCATTTTGAAACTCTTCTTCAGTCTGGACAGAGAGGACATTGTTGACATGAGGAAAGTTGAGTTGGAAATTTGATTAGTTTAATTATTTGAGTAAATTCACTAACAGAACAAGTTTTTATCATGGGATTAGGCTAATAGTAAAAACATTTAAATCACTGTAAATAGTAGAATAGTAGAACTTAAAGAATAAATGCTGAGCTCTAAATCATTAAGGGTTTTGCGCATTGGAGCTTTTAAATAAAGTTGAGGCAAAGTAAATTAGAAGGCACACACAACCTGAAAATATTAACTAGCACCCTGAATATCCATATTCAATAATGTAGTTATTTAAACGTGAGTGCCATAATTTGGTTTTGAGAGAGACCAAAGAAACCTTGTACAGATTTTAAGAGATTTATGAGTTAACTTCTTTTTAAGACTCCTTTAGTAACAGTCTATATGGATATAATAAAGGGGTGGGTTGACACATGCGGTGTGATAAATTAAATTTGTCAGTGAATGTCAATAAATGTGATCATATAGCCTGTCGCACGAGAAGGCAAATGAGAATGTCAAGTGCACCAAACCCCTCCCCTAAAATTCTCCCAAGCAAGTCAATGTGACATGTAAAAAGGCTTTTAAAGACTGGAGACACACACAACCATCAAAACACTGATACCTATGACTGAGAGTTGTGTTTGGGGAACTTTTGGGCATCATGCGTTGCAAAATGAGCTACAGTCTTCCTTGCACGCCAGGAACCTCACCCGCATATTCAGGGCGTTTTGTTTCTTACAGAGCACGATGCAGGTAATAGCTTTTGAGGATTTTGGAAACATTTGTATTCCTCATCATTGTGTAGCTGTCTTTGCTATGGTATGAAAAAGACTAGTCAATAATGCTTGATTTTATCAATGTTTTTTAGTGGGATTTTATCAACTTGCTTGTGCTCATGCTCTAGTTTTATATCCATGATCAATTACTAGAAGAACAAAGTGTCCCATTTAGAGTTGTTACTGTATTTTGTCATTGGTGGTGTTGTGCCACTGTAATACAATTTGTATCGACTTTGCAGTGATTACAAGGGCTTTGCCTTCTGTCTTGTAGCATCAGTAACTTTAATGTGGTGTGACATTTGATGGGCGGTTGTGACGGTCTCTCTGCAAGTCCAATCATAGCCTTGCTGTGCTGCTGCCAGTCACATACAGGGCCTAGGCAGTACCATAGCATTGATGATTGACAGGTGCCTTGTTTATATTGCATGGAGGAGTCTATGGCATTTATGGAATAATTGGGACCTGATTTGAAAAGGATTGCATAGTTTTCTGCAACAGTTGAGATACCCTGACACACACACAAGCGTGTCCCCTCAAGACTTTAACCCATGCTGATGTGCTCCAAGTACTGATTGTAAAGGGGCAGTTGATACATATTTACAGCAAATTCATATTCTGTATGCTGTTCATGTTTGATTTGTGCTGAGGAATTCCGCAGTCATTGGAGTAGAACAGCATGGGCCGTATAGTTTTACCTCACCCGTGAATATGGATGAAGAATAACATTTCATGTTTTCAGCTGGTTCAGTAAAATTTGAAATCACATTAATAGCAAACTTCTACAGACCTGCACAAAATGTTATCTTGCCAGAGCACCTTCTAGTGGCGTGTTGCGCTCCTTTGTTCAGTCGTTCCTTTGCAGGGCGGTGTCGTACAGGAAAGGCAGCGACTGCGCATTGGTCTTTGTAAAGGATAAAAAATGACAACCTTTGGGGATTAAATAGCGACATGTTTGATTATTTAATGTGTCAACAAGACGGTGGGCCCTGAACGAGGTGAGTAATTGTGCATTTTCTATAAGGATAAGGCGATTAACGGAGTGACAAACGAGAGGTATCGGGAACCATCATACAAATGGTACAATAAACGCGGTGTATTCGACTGTGTTGTCGATTAGACAACAAAAGATTGTTACAAATAATATCCTCAAACCTGTCGAGAGAGAACGTGACAAAGTATAGTTTTATATTGTATTACATCTGAAAGGAGACCTATTTATTCAGAGGATGGTGTTTGAAAAAAAATTCCCGAACGGTTTTCACTGCACATGGTGGTTGAGAGCACTTCACGCCTCTTATGCATTAACGTATGATTTGATTTGCATTAGAAGCGCAAATAATACAAAGTTTCACTTCCAATAACAATCAGTTTTTGGTCCGTTCTGTTTTGCGTGGCATGTTATTATTCTGCCTCAAGAATGCAGTGACCACCAGTTGCCCACAAATTGTTCGCTACAACAATTTTATTGGAATTCGCTTATTCCCTAAACCTTGGGTTTTGTATGCATTGTATTAGATATCATACTTGACTATTTGCAAAGGGTGCGCCGACGAGGCTTGCCTTTGCACCCCAGTATCTCAACTTGCACATTCATCCTTTGCACATCCTACCATTCCAGTGTTTATTTGCTATATTGTAATTACTTTGCCACCATGGCCTATTTATTGCCTTACCTCGCTTATCCTACCTCATTTGCACATGCTGTATATAGATTTTCCTACGGTATTCTTGATTGTATGTTTGTTTATTCCATGTGTAACTCTGTTGTATGTGTCAAACTGCTTTGCTTTATCATGGCCATGTCACAGTTGCAAATGAGAACTTGTTCTCAACTAGCCTACCTGGTTAAATAAAGGTGAAAAAACAAACTAGTCTTAAAAGACTTGTCAAATAGAAAATAAAGTTATCCTCCCATGCTTATTCCCCCCCATCCTCCCATTAAAATTCTGGTTCTTTAAATCACATTAATCTACTCCGCCTGTATGAATCCCTTTCTATCTGTCTTGAGAATTGTTTTTACAATAAAAAAATAAATTGTAAAAATGTAGGGGGTAGATCAGCTTTTGGCTTCCATCAATGTTATTGAACCCATCCTTCAGCTCCACTCAATCCCTCCTGTCTATCTCTAAACACTATCCTGTTTAGATTTCTATTTGCCATATATTTTTCAACTGTGCTGTGATTTTTCAAAAAATTTGAGCCTTTCTATTCTCAGATTCTACATATTGTAAATTAAAGATAAGCATTTTTGCTAAGAGTATTATTATATTATTGATTGACTGACTTTTTAAATCACCCAGCCGTGCTATTTGCAGAGTTAGCTCCAGGTAAAAGTTGCATTTCTTCAGCAATTCTTGAACCTGTGACCAAAAACATGCTACATATGGGCAGTACAATATTTGACTTCAGCTAGTGAAGTGCAACATTGATTTGATACAATCAACTAGGTATGTTGCCAGCAAACTTTTAACATTGTATCAACTTGCCTATTCTGGCAAGGGAAAAGTGTTTGGCATTTTATGACGTTTCCACTGGATATATGGGATCATCTAAGCATGACATTTTGCACTTTCACACCGAGACTTGGTGATTATCAAGAGGGAACTATTTGCCTCATTTGCAATGGATTTTATTTTTTTATTTTTTTTATATATATGCTGTCCCCGCAGCAAATGTTACAACATATAGTGGAAAGCCTTCCCAGAAGAGTGGAGGCTGTTATAGCAGCTAAGGGGGGACCAACTCCATATTAATGCCCATGATTTTGGAATGAGATGTTCAACAAGCAGGTGTCCACATATTTTTGGTCAAGTAGTATACCTTGGAAGAGCAACATACATTTGAATGTGTTTAATATGATTTGATGATTATCTTCAAAGGAATAGGGTGGCCCCTCTTTTCCTCATTCCTTCGGTATTAACATTATTTTTCTCTTATCTCCACAGTGCTTCCGGAGCCAGTGTTGTTGCCATCGATAACAAGATAGAGCAAGCAATGGTGAGTGCGTCTCTCGTTTTACCTTCTAACTAGGCACTACATGAAGTACATGATTTGACCTGAAGTCAGTGGTGAAGCTTGGGTGGTGACGCTGTAGTGTGTGTGCATTGTTGTATGGTCCTAAATTGTTTTGCTAATGGCAGGCCTCTCTTTCCTCAGGATCTAGTGAAGAGCCACCTGATGTACGCAGTGCGGGAGGAGGTGGAGGTGCTGAAGGAGCAGATCAAGGAACTGTACGAGAGGAACTCTCAGCTTGAGCAGGAGAACGCCGTGCTCAAGTCCCTGGCCAACATGGACCAGCTCACCCAGCTGTCGTCCACCCAAATCAGCCCCGCCGGCAGCACCTCTCCGTCTCAGCAGCTACCCTCCACCAATAACGCCAATACCAACACCCCCCTGGAGGGTGAAACCCAGGCTTTCAGCCTGCCACAGCAGCCCGACGTCACCTCCGTGTGATCCCATGCTCCCGTAATACACCTCCCTGACATACGGGAGGAGGAGACCCCAACAATCAACCAACCCCTGCCTCTCCCGCCGCCTTGCAACATAAAAAAAAGAGCTCAGAACTGCATTTGATTGGTTTTTTTAGAAGCCAAAAAAAAACAAGCAAAATCAGCTTTTGTTTGCCACCCTTGTCTTCGACTCCTGTGAAGAGCCATGCTTCATTTTGCGTGCTGCTGTTGTCGTCGGGCCTTCCCAGTATTAGACAATCATCATCATCATCATGTGATAGCATTCTTTTGGCTGGGTGTCTTGCGTTAAGTCTATGGGGAACTGGCCAAGGGAGGAGTGCGGTGCAGGGCCACGGGCGGTAAGAGGCAATCCGGGGCATGGTGGCGGTAGTGGAGGTGGTCAGAGGCCGAAAAACGTGGGGGGTTCTACTTCCTGGGAGGCCCTTGACTGTTCTATCCCCCACTCCACACCGGGTTGTTGGTAGCAAGTGGAAAAGAACGGGGGAATGAGAACAACAGAGACTGAGGTGGAGGAAAGGATTCCCCCCACCATAGGAAAAATGTGTCTCACGCCGTGAGAAGACCAAAACTAGTTTTCCCAGAGCCACCACACTTTGACACAAATCAAAAAATACCTTCATTAGTTCAGTTTTAATGTTTGCAGTTATTTATTTCAGGGATACTATTTTCATAATGTAAATGAGCAATGTCACAGAAATACATGTTATAAAAAATAAACCAGTTTCTCTTTTTGTTTCTTGTATGTTAGATTATCTGTCAGGCAGTCAATTGGTAGTCTAATGCAAAAAGTAGTTCCGTAAATGCAATAGGTTCTTTTAAAAAGGCAATTCCCATGGCATATCACCGCTAACACTAAAAGGCAGTTAACTTAATTAAATTAATCCAGGATGAATGTACATTTTGTGAAGAGTAAACTATTAAAAGCATAGAGGGATTGTACAGGTGAACGACAGTTTTTGAGATATGAATCGTTGGTAGTTATATTTTGATAAACCTTTGCTGTAGTTTCTTTGTTGCCAAAATTGGAAGACAGTTGCCATACTTTCCCAACGTTTTAAAAATTCTATTGCACATATTTACTTTCTGGGCTGGGGGTAAAAAAAGCTGTGAAATTGTTCAACCTACTTTGTAACCAAAGACTCAAAGCTGTGTAATTTAATTTTTAATGCACACGTTTCTTTTTTAAACTTTTTTTTTTACTTCCTTGTTTTTTTTGTTTCTGTTTAGCATGTTCTGCATGATCTATAATTAAACCACTTTCTTACCTCATCTTTTTATTTAGCACTCTTATTGTAACGTAAAGTTAGTCTGCTCTGTCCTTTACCCATCGTTTACAAAGAGCTGCCAGTTAGAACGAGAGGAAGGAGAACGGAATGGAAAGAGAGGCGGAGAGAATGAGGGATTAAGAGGAAGGGAGAGTCAGAAGCACACACTAGCAGAAAATGAAGTTTGAGCCATCTTTTTGCTTATGCAAAGTGTTCTGAATTTCATATGCAGACCAAAAAAGTTTTAAATTGCAAATGTTACTGTATTTAAAGGCCCAGTGCAGTGAAAAACGTGACTTTATATTTCCACACTATAAGGTTAGAATAATACTGTGAAAATTATAATCCCCTTTTAGTGTAAGAGCTGTTTGAAAAGACCACCTGAAATGTCAGCCTGTTTTGTTGGGAGGGAGCTTTGGTTTTCCATGGTGACGTCACCATGCAGTAAATTGGTTAATAGACCAATAAGGAGTTCCAAACCTCTCTGCCAATAACAGCTAATTTTCAGTTTTCCCCTCCCCACTCAAACCACTCCCAGGCAGTCCTAGCAAAATTCTTGCTTGAGAAATTGCTCATTGCTTAAGTAGCTCTTTTTGTTTTCAATTAAAATGGTCAAAAATAAATAATCACAGGAAGGTACTGAATTGTTACCCAGAAAGGTTTGATTTTGAGATTTAAAAAAATGGCTGCATTGGACCTTTAAGTAATGCAAACATTTAGATTCTGATTGTAGCGTACCAACACATACTTAAATTTAAAAAAAACTGCTAGACTATAACTTACCAACTTAACGGAAACTATTGTACACATTTCACAACTCCAGCTTGAATCTGGTAAACTATTGAATGAGCATATTCAACATGCGTTACATGTCTTTTGTGCTTCCTGTACCATTCTTTGTGGCTTAGAACCAAACCAAAATTATCATCTTTAGCAGGATGAACTTAGATTTCACCTTTGCAACTGGGTATTATTTTTTTATTTTGAAGGAGATGCCATGTACATTCCAGGTGTGTACTGTGTGAACGTGATGATCACTGAGCCTTGGAGAAAATATCTTAACGATGCCCTTGTAATGTGCTGTTGTGGCAACAAACAAAAAAAGTGTAAAAAAAATAAATTACTGTTTTATTAAGAATGTCAATGTCTTGCCCAGTGCAAATTGTGTCTTGTTTGTGTGTCATCTTACAATGAATGACTAATAATCAACCTTATGGTTACTGATGACTTGTTGTACAAGTATGAAACATGTTGTATCCAGGTTATAGAGATGCCAAAACATGTATCTCTCACCTCAATCTCTGCTTGCTGTATTTTGCTCTAGGATCAACAAGAACTGAATTGACGTACACTAGGCTATTTTATTTACTCATAGGTACGGTTTTGTGCTCCAAACGTATTGGGGCAGTGACACATGTTTTGGCTCTGTACTCCAGCACTTATGATTTGAAATGATACAATGACTGAGGTTCAGGCTTTAATTTGAAGGTATTTTCAGCCATATTGGGTGAACCGTTTAGAAATTACAGCACCTGTTATACATAGGTGAGTACCATTTTAGAGTACCAAAGGTATTGGGATGAATTCACTTGTGTAAGAAAGTTAGACAAATATCATACCCCTGCAAATGCTAACCTTCCCTGTTATTGTAATGGTGAGAGGTTAGCATGTCTTGCGGGTATGATATTGGTGCATCTCATCATTATTCACAATTTAATTCAGGACTATCTGTAATCATGGTAGCATCCACATTCATGTAGAAGTGTTTAGAAACATATTCTTATTAACAACAAAAGTGACTCCTAAATGACACATTATTTACGATTAGTTTCTATTCGGCACAAAATAATCTATTAAACAACCAAATCAAACAGCAAATGCATCCAACAAGTTTGTAGAGTCACAAGCTTGATGTAATCATTGTTTGCTTGGAATATGGGACCAAATACTAAACCTTTGGCTACTTTAATGCACATAAGTGCATTTGTCCCAATACTTTTGGTCCCCTAAAATGGGGGGATAATGTACAAAAAAGTGTGGTAATTTCTAAATGGTTCACCCGATACAGATGAAAATACCCTAAAATTAAAGCTGACAGTCTGAACTTTAACCTCATAGTCCTTATATTATTTCAGAGCCAAAACAAAACAAAAAAATGTGTCACTGTCCCAATAGTGTTGAGCCTCACTATAAATATTCTGAACCAGGATCCTGATAGAGCAACATAAATTAGATTGAACATAAGTTACCTCTCCACAATGTAGGTGCTTTGAAACCTAGTGAAAAGTACAATATAATGCATGTTGGTATGAAGACCGATTATGAGCACTCACTACCCTGCTCAGTCAATGACACCTGAGATGTCACAGGCCACGGCTCCCATTTACCTCAACTGAATAGCTTTATTATACAGTCATTTAATAAACTGGTCTATGCAGAGACTTGTTACTGACTGGGGAGGTTGAGGAAGCTTATTCAGGTATGTGCATGAGTGGAGCCTACACAGTTATTTAAAGAATACAGGAAATGGCCCAACAAAATGTGACTCGCCCACTGGCATCAGTCATTCGATCTCTGATTCACCTGCTCAGGAGAAATGGACCCAACATGGCTGCAGCCGTCTGAGGACACTGTCATTTTTCAACGTCTGTAAATAAAAAATGGTGTAAATGACACCACTCTTTCCCAAGAGCAGAATTCCTCTGATCTTTATGAAATCGGACCAATAACCTAGTTTGCACTCCATCAAGATGGTTAAGTTAGAGCCAAGAGCTGAATAGGAAAGTGCCTAGGGGGCTAATACCTGTTTCCAATTTATCTAAATGGAGCATATAAGTTTTACATTTGGAAGTGAATTAGGTAGTGTTTTATTATTATTTAGCTGGTATATCCCTAGAAATGATGTGCTAATCGATCTGAGTTTGATCGATCTGTACTTTCTGATACTTCATAAATTGGCACTAACTATCTGGTACTGAATAGTACAGCATGTTGCTTGTTTCCATGAATCCGTAAGACACAAAAATCCAAAATATAGGTAGTAATAACCTTCTACTACTTTACTAGCCTGTGGAAGACGTTTAAATACCTGGGGCATAATTTATAAACTATGAGTTTGTAAGTGAACAAAAATATAAACACAACTTGTAAAGTGTTGGTCCCTTGTTTCATGAGCTGAAATAAAAGATCCCAGAAATGATCCATACGCACAAAAATATGATTTCTCTAAAATGTTGTGCACAAATTTGTTTACATCCCTGTTAGTGAGCATTTCTCCTTTGTCAAGATAGTCCATCTACCTGACAGGTGTGGCATATCAAGAAGCTGATTAAACAGCATGATCATTACACTGTGAACCTTGTGCTGTGGACAATAAAAGGCCGCCAGAGCTGTTGCCAAATAATTGAATTTTCATTTCTTTACCATAAGCTGCCTCCAACATCGTTTTAGAGAATTTTCCAGTATATCCAACTGGCCTCACAACCGCAGACCATGTGTATGGAGTCGTGTGGGCAGGTGGTTTGCTAATGTCAACGTTGTGAACAGTGTGCCCCATGGTGGCAGTGAAGTTGTGGTATGGGCAGGCATAAGCTATGGACTACCAACACCATTACATTTTATCGATGGCAATTTGATTGAAAAGAGATACCGTGATGAGATCCTGAGACCCATTGTCGTGCTATTCCTCCGCCACCATCACCTCATGTTTCAGCATGATAATGCACAGTCCCATGTCGCAAGGATCTGTGCACAAATCCTGGAAGCTGAAAATGTCCCACTTCTTCCATGGCCTGCATACTCACCAGACATTGACCCATTGAGCATGTTTGGCATGCTCTGGATTGACGTGTACGACAGTGTGTTCCAGTTCCTGCCAATATCCAGCAACTTCGCACAATCATTAAAGAGGAGTGGAACAACATTACACAGGCCACAATCAACAGCCTGATCAACTCTGCGAAGGAAATGGAAGCAAATGGTGGTTACACCAGATATTGACTGGTTTTCTGATCTACGCCCCCACAATAATACATCTCAATATTTGTGTATGTGCACAGACGTTTTCAGAAATGGCGCACACAGACATTTTGGCTGAAATTTACGCAACAGTTATAAATAACATCCTTCTTAATTCACTTCCTAAAACAGTTCAATAGCAGTGATAGGAGAAAACTGAGGATCGATCAACAACATTGTAGTTACTCCACAATATTAACATAAATAACAGAGTGAAAAGAAGGAAGCCTTGTACAGAATAAAAAATATTCCAAAACATGCATCCTGTTTCCAGTAAGGCACAAAAAGTGATACTGCTAAATATTTTGCAAAGAAAATAACTTTTTGTCCTGAATACAAAGTGTTATGTTTGGGACAAATCAAACATAACACTGAGTACCACTCTTCATATTTTCAAGCATGGTGGTGACTGCATCATATGTTTGCTTGTCATCGGCAAGGTCTATGGAGTCTACGGCAAGGTCTATGGAGTCTATGGAGTTTTTTAGGATAAAAATAAACATAATACAGTTAAGCACAGGCAAAATTCTAGAAGAAAAACTGGTTGAGTCTACTTTCCAACAGACACTTTCACCTTCAGCAGGACAATAACCCGAAACACAAGGAGTTAATTACCAAGAAAACATTGAATGTTCCTGAGTGGCCAAGTTACAGTTTAGCCTTAAATTGGCTTGAAAATCAACAACCAACTTGACAGAGCTTGAACAATTTTAAAAAGAATAATGGGCAAATATTGTACAATCCAGGTATGCAAAGCTCTCAGAGACTTACCCAAAAACACTTACAGCTGTAATCATTGCCAAAGGTGATTCTAACATGTATTGACTCAGGGGGTTGAACACTTGTCTAATCAAGATATATTAGTGTTTAATTTTTCATAAAACATTTTAATTGTCGAATTTTTCTTCCACTTTGACATTACAGAGTATTGTGTGTGGATCGTTTGCAAAAAAGGACAATTAAATCAATTTTATTCCCACTTTGTAACATAACAAAATGTGTAAAAAGTCAAGGGATATGAATACTTTCTGAAGGCCCTGTATACACAATCACACACTACACAGATTCACATACACATACGCGCATACCGACAACACACTTTTACACATCATACGCTGCTGCTGTACCTCTGTTCTTTATTTTACTCTTATTATTATTATTATCTATCCTGATGCTTAGTCACTTTACCTTGCCTTCACGTACATACTGTAGATACTTCAAATACCTCATATTCCTGCACCATGATCTAGTACTGGAACTCCCTGTATATACAGTGGGGAGAACAAGTATTTGATACACTGCCGATTTAGCAGGTTTTTCTACTTACAAAGCATGTAGAGGTCTGTAATTGTTATCATAGGTACACTTCAACTGTGAAAATCCAGAAAATCACATGACCAGGTTTGCACACACTGCAGCAGGGATTTTGGCCCACTCTTCCATACTCCTCCTTCTCCAGATCCTTCAGGTTTCGGGGCTGTCGCTGGGCAATACGGACTCTCAGCTCCCTCCAAAGATTTTCTATTGGGTTCAGGTCTGGAGACTGGCTAGGCCACTCCAGGACCTTGAGATGCTTCTTATGGAGCCACTGCTTAGTTGCCCTGGCTGTGTGTTTCACGACCCATCTTCAATGCTCTTACTGAGGGAAGGAGGTTGTTGGCCAAGATCTCGCGATACATGGCCCCATCCATCCTCCCCTCAATACGGTGCAGTCGTCCTGTCCCCTTTGCAGAAAAGCATCCCCAGAGAATGATGTTTCCACCTCCATGCTTCACGGTTGGGATGGTATTCTTGGGGTTGTACTCATCCTTCTTCTTCCTCCAAACTCGGCGAGTGGAGTTTAGACCAAAATGCTCTATTTTTGTCTCATCAGACCACATGACCTTCTCCCATTTCTCCTCTGGATCACCCAGATGGTCATTGGCTAACTTCAGACGGGCCTGGACATGCGCTGGCTTGAGCAGGGGGACCTTGCGTGTGCTGCAGGATTTTAATCCATGACGGCGTAGTGTGTTACTAATGGTTTTCTTTGAGACTGTGGTCCCAGCTCTCTTCAGGTCATTGACCAGGTCCTGTCGTGTAGTTCTGGGCTGATCCCTCACCTTCCTCGTGATCATTGATGCCCCACGAGGTGAGATCTTGCATGGAGCCCCAGACCGAGGGTGATTGACCGTCATCTTGAACTTCTTCCATTTTCTAATAATTGCGCCAACAGTTGTTGCCTTCTCACCAAGCTGCTTGCCTATTGTCCTGTAGCCCATCCCAGCCTTGTGCAGGTCTACAATTTTATCCCTTACATGTCCTTACACAGCTCTCTGGTCTTGGCCATTGTGGAGAGGTTGTAGTCTGTTTGATTGAGTGTATGGACAGGTGTCTTTTATACAGGTAACGAGTTCAAACAGGTGCAGTTAATATAAAAATGTATTTGATTTACTTGGAGGAATATGGTACATAGGACTAATAGCCCTTTCTTCTTCTTTTCACCAAAGTAGGACATGTCAGCAATTGAAAATACTACATTCTGTTTTTACTCTCTGTCTTCTGTTTGCCAACATGACCAGCGACGAGAGATGCATGTAGGTAAGGCTGTCAAATCCTCTCCTTATGCATGTGGCTCCTGGACATCTTTTGTGTGTGTGTGTGTGTGTGTGTGTGTGTGTGTGTGTGTGTGTGTGTGTGTGTGTGTGAGAGAGAGATCCCCTCACCAACAGCAGGTGGCATCATTGTAAAGCTATTAGCAGGTTTGGCATAAAAAGTGGGGTTCTACTGGAATTTTCTAGAAAAGTAATTAATGCATTACCCACCAGTTACAAATATAAACTTTATATTGAATGTCACTGACTTTATTTAACAGAGAAATGGAGGATAATTGAATAAGGTAGCAAATGTGCAGGCATCTTCAGTTGAATAACTCTCAGTTACAAATTCAGCATAAGGCTATTTTACAATAAATAAAATCTCAATCTATCACTTCAAAAACAACCCGTGTCAAGGAGTAGGAGTCTTTGAAACATCAACCCCGTCCACTACGGATGATGGCCAGGTCATGCGGTTTTGTGTTTCTGTTTAGGCCTCATTACATTTTTGACACTGACAGCGCTCGTATTGGACCACACCAGTCACCACTCCTACTAGCCAAAGTGAATGCGACGAGATAATGTTGAGCCACTGGCTGTAAGCGGCCGGTGACTTGTGTGTACTGGAAGTGGACTTGGGGGAAGCTGATACCGTATTCGGTTTCCCCCCGGTTCGAGGAAATGGAGATTACGGCGGAGGCTGAAGCCGAGGAACGCAGGTGAGGGACTAGGTGGGGAATCGGCTAACCAAGCTAGCTGTTGTTTGCTAGCTAGCTTAGCAGGCTAGCTCGTTGGGTAACTAACTAGCTACATTAAGGTTGTTCACGAATGAAAACAAGTCTGAAATTGGCCAATGAACTTCAAATGTTGTCCTCAGTTACATGCCATATATAATACTGTCCATGGCAATATGTATTTGCTAACTAGTAACATTAACTAGTGTGTTGACTAAATTAGCTAACGTTAGCTAGCTAACGTGAGTTAGCATTATTAGCTAGTTGACGCTAAACTAACGTTAACTACATATCAAGTTATCTTGCAAACTGGAAGGAAGTGAAATGTTTTTGTGGCTAATTCCCTATTACAGGTGCTGTACAAGAGGGGTATTTATAGAATTCACTGGGAGTGAGCCAGGTGCCCCGCTCTGTCCGACGTGAAAGCGGCTCAAAACAAAAGTGTAATTAAACAATTATAGTAATCAGTAGGATTCTGCGGATTTCCCATACAAAAGCGATTGCTTTTGATTTTAAAAAAATCTCTCCTTCCCAATGAAAACTAGTTTGAAAATGCAAACATTTATAGAATATCTAGTGCGTTTCTGGATGATGCACTATGCTGTCTTGTTGACACCATGACCGTGAGGTGCAGATTGCTGTTCGATTTAAGAAGGGCGCTCCTCCTTTCCTGTTTAGGCCTGATGACGTGACGGCCCATACATAGTACGGTGTAGCCCGGGCTAGATTCATCTAACCCCCTCAGTGATCGAGATACAGTACTGTAGGTGAGTGTCGACATGACCTGGATGATGGGCACTTTGGGGTGGACCCACCGATTTCAATCAATGAAAGAATATTTCAAATAGATAAATTGGCGCTGTACACAATGTTGGATTACTCCATGGAGTAAAAATTGATTCATTTTAATAACGGAGCATCTTCTAAATTCAAACGTACCACCTGCAACTGGACGCAGACATTTTGGAAGAAGATTGGCCGAATCAAGAACTAATATATTATGGACAAGTTTAAGGTTGGTAGAACAGGATCTTAATCTGTGCTACACCAAACAGTACCTAACCTGTAACTCATGAATGGATATCAAAAAACATTTATACCAGATAATGTGATTTAACCAATCTATAATCACTGACAGACCCCTTCAGTAGTCATGAAACAGTGGCACACACTTCAGTAGGTTCATCCTTGACCCCTTCTCCTCCAACCCTGTAACATGAATGAGCCCTGGATGTTTTAAACCTAATTTCTGTCATACTTTGCTGCAGATGAGTAATGTGACGTTTTTAATAAGATACTTCTTACTAGAAAACTAGATCTTCCTAAAATATCCCTTCTGGTATTGTTCTTCATTGTTCCTCATTTCTCAAGACTATTTTCCCAAGTGTGTGGGGGAGAGAGTGTGTCAGCATTGAGTTCCAGCTAGCTGCTGATTTTAAGGAAAAATGAGTAAGTCCTAGGTATGAGCTCTGTTGGTCAAAGGGATTTCGTGCTCAGACATTTTTTTTCCCCCTCAACATCAAATAGGCTACTTTAAGGCATAGATTCACTTTTAATTTTGCTGCTATCTCAATGCAAGCAGAAAGTGAAACACACTTCTATTCACTTACCCAGAACCACAATATGTTAATTATTTGTACTCAATACTGTTGTTTTAAAGAGTTTGCCATTATGTCTATTGGAGGTTGTAGCCCACATCACCTTTGCCAAGGCTATATTGGCTAGGCCTAGTGTCTTACCTACGGTGCATTCGGAAAGTATTCAGACCCCTTGAATTATCATATTTTGTTACGTTACAGCCCATTTCTAAAATGTATTACATTGTTTTTGTTCATTAATCTACACACAATACCCCAAAGTGACAAAGCAAAAGCAGTTTTTTCTGAAATAGGTATTCAGATCCTTTACTCAGTACTTTGTTGAAGCACCTTTGGCAGTGATTACAGCCTCGAGTTCTCTTGGGTATGACGCTACAAGCTTGGCACACCTGTATTTGGGGAGTTTCTCCCATTAGTCTCTGCAGATCCTCTCAAGCTCTGTCAGGTTGGATGTGGAGCGTCACTGCACAGCTATTTTCAGGTCTCTCCAGAGATGTTCGATCGGCGGGTTGAAGTCCGGACTCTGGCTGGGCCATTCCGAGACACTCCTGCGTTGTCCTGTTGGAAGGTGAACCTTCGCCCCGGTCTGAGGTCCTGAGCAGGTTATCATCAAGGAACTCTGTACTTTTCTCCGTTCATCTTTGCCTCGATCATCAGTCCCCGCCACTGTAAAACATCACCCACAGCATGATGCTGCCACCACCGTGCTTCACTGTAGCGATGGTGCCAGGTTTCCTCCCGATGTGACACTTGGCATTCAGGCCAAAGAGTAAAATCTTGGTTTCATTAGGCCAGAGCGTCTTGTTTCTCATGGTCTGAGACTCTTTAGGTGCCTTTTGGCAAACTCCAAGCGGCCTGTCATGTGCCTTTTACTGAGGAGTGGCTTCAGTCTGGCCAGTCTACCACAAAGGCCTGATTGGTGGAGCGCTGCAGAGATGGTTGTCTTTCTGGAAGGTTCTCCCATCTCCACAGAGGAACTCTAGAGCTCTGTCAGAGTGACCATCAGATTCTTAGTCACCTCATTGACCAAGACCCTTCTACAATGATCGCTCAATTTTGCCTGGGTCGGCCAGCTCTAGGAAGAATCTTGGTGGTTCCAAACCTCTTCCATTTAAGAATGATGGATGCCACTGTGTTCTTGGGGATCTTCAATTCTGCAGAAATGTTTTGGTACCCTTCCCCAGATCTGTGCCTTGACACAATCCTGTCTCGGCGCTCTACGGACAGTTCCTTCGACCTCATGGCTTGGTTTTTGCTCTGACATGCACTGTCTACTATGGGACCTTATATAGACAGGTGTGTCCCTTTCCAAATCACGTCCAATCAAATGAATTTACCGCAGGTGGACTCCAATAAAGTTGTAGAAACATCTCAAGGATGATCAATGGAAACAGGATTCACCTGATCTCAATTTCTAGTCTCATAGCGACGGGTCTGAATACTTATCTAAATAAGGTATATTTTGTTATATTTAATAAATGTGCTAACATTTCTAAAAACCTGTTTTCCCTTTGTCATTATGGGGTGTTGTGTGTAGATTTCCATTTCATTGGGTGCTGTATATGCAGTGCACAGCCAGTCGTTTTTAGTCACAATGGTTCATTCGGGGTCATTGCGCAGTAGTTTGTTTGTTATGGCAGATTCTTACTGTGTGATTTCTTCTCAGTCAGTCAATGCTGGTTTTTCTTCTCAACTGTCTACAATGTTTGGGTGAGGCACAAGTTCAGTCAAGCCTATATACCTACCTCTTCACACTCTTCCTCCATTCTCTCCCTCCCTTCTTTCCAGGAGGGAACACTGGAAGCTGCTCTCCAGTCTAAAGACCACGGTGGAGGGCCTGGTGTCCACCAACAACCCTAATGTGTGGTCTCGCTATGGGGGTCTACAGCGGCTGCACAAGGACATGAACCACATCCTCAGCCATGGCCTCAAGCACGAGCAGGTCAGGCCTCATGAACAACTACTCCTTTACTTACTCTTAACTCTTTTACACTATCATTTGTGCTTTCGAAAAAGGAAATAATAAGGCCTTATTATTTGGCTGTTTTTCAGCCTCTTTATTTAAATGCACTTATATTATTGACCTTGGCCTCTGCTAAGTGGGAGTTCAGCGTTTGTTCCCTGCTGAGAATTAACATTTCATAATTATACTGCTTTATCTCTGAATCGGTTTTCTGATGTTCTGTTTTTATCCTGTCCTGGTAACCCAAATGTATGATGGATAGGGAAAAACTGGTGGAAATGTGGTCATAACAGCACATTGTGGCCTTTCATTGGCCATAAGTAGGGCAATGCCATTGTACTGTAGTAAACGCCGGTTTTGTGTTGCAGGTGTACTACAAGCAGAAAGACTACTGGCCCTTTGTGTGTTGTGTCCGCTACATCAGCCCTCACCTGGCCTCACATGTAGAACAGGTATTGTACTCTAGCTATCTCTTTACAATGATTCATCATCCCGTGTATATGATGGTGGAGCCAGTACAGTTTGTTGTGACCACAGACATTGGTTGAATCCCAAACGGCACCCTATTTCCTACATAGTGGACTACTGTTGACCAGAGCCTAGTGCTGAGCAATTAGTGCTTTTTAAAGTCGGTTTGTCTCGGTTATTAAAAAATAACCGTGATGGTTTGAGGGCCAGATTGGGAATTTAGCCAGGACACCGGGGTTAACACCCCTACGATAAGTGCCATGGGATCTTTTAATGACCTCAGAGAGTCAGGACACTAGTTTAACGTTCCATCCGAAAGATAGCACCCTACACAGGGCATTGGGATATTTTTTTAGACCAGAGGAAAGAGTGCCTCCTACTGGCCCTCCAACACCATTTCCAGCAGCATCTGGTCTCCCATCCAGGGACTGACCAGGACCAACCCTGCTTAGCTTCAGAAGCAAACCAGCAGTGGTATGCAGGGTGGTATGCTGCTGGCTACATAGTAGCTGCATAAGTATTCTGCAGAGCTGTCTGACAAAATCGTTTGACTAGTTCTTCAAAGTAAATAAGGCATACATTCAAGACTGCTTATTACCAACTACAACTATCAATCAGAGCTACCTCAAGAACTGTCTCTATCCCTCTCATCTTTGTGTTGTTTACAATTCCTCTCTCATGCGGTCTGTGTTAAGGCTATCAGTCTCTATCGAGCCGGGAAGAACAGGCGCAATGAATTATGGTCATTATAGTCGATTACCACGTTTCTTTGCTGAACTAGGGTGAATATTTGCCTAATGAAAACTACAACTCCCTTCAGCCCAGCATCCCACAAAGAAAGTTCTTGACTTAATTTCTCTCGTGAATTATTTCATTTCTTTCTAGATAAACAGCGCGTTGAACTCACAAAAAATGAGCTAATGGAATTAAAGCAATTGAACTGATGTTTTTTATATTTTATGAAGCCCCTTTTACGTTTGCAGTTATCACAAAGTGCTTATACAGAAACCCAGCCTAAAACCCCAAACGGCAAGCAATGCAAATGTAGAAGCACGGTGGCTAGGAAAAACTCCCTAGAAAGGCAGGAAACTAGGAAGAAACCTAAAGAGGAACCAGGCTCTGAGGGGTGGCCAGTCCTCTTTTGGCTGTGCCGGGTGGAGATTATAAGAGTATATGGCTAGATTGTTCTTCAAGATGTTCAAAAATTCATAGATGACCAGCAGGGTCAAATAATAATCAGTGGTTGTAGAGGGCACAACAGGTCAGCACCTCAGGAGTAAATGTTAGTTGGCTTTTCATAGCCGAGCATTCAGAGGTCGAGACAGCAGGTGCAGAGCAGCAGCACGACCAGGTGGACTGGGGACAGCCAGGAGTCATCAGGCCAGGTAGTCCTGAGGCATGGTCCTAGGGCTCCGGTCCTCCGGTCCTCCGGATGGGTGCATACTTAAAGTCACACAGGACACCAGCTATAACAAATCTAGCCCCCCGGCACATAGACTAAATAGCGTTGAAAATAAAGCTATTTTTTGCCGAATGGGTATTTATGCCTAATGTATTTTCTGTGAAAGGAAACTAGTTGCACGCCCCTGATCACTATTGAAAAATTATTGACTTTCAATATAAAAACACAGGTGAAATTATTTAAATGCAGATTTTGGAAGGTCTGTGTTATGAAAATGCAGATTTATGAACACTAACTCGACCCCTTACTATATAGAGAATAGGGTGCCATTTGGGACACAGACATTGTTGTATCTATATAGTTGTGACAACAATACAATGATTAGCCATTGTGTAACCTAATGATAAGTAGTGGTTCTAAGTTGATGCTAAACCTGATCTTAATGGTAGGCTGGCCCACAGTTGACAATGAGTTGAAAAGAGGCAAGGATACGTTTTAGTGAATGAATAAGCACAACTTTTGCACTCTTACCAGGGTAATGCCTCATCAACACCCTTCTCACATGCTACGGTGGTGAAACCCAAATGTCCTTTAACCTTTTAGCCGCTGACCTCTTTCCCGTCTTGTTGATGTGCTAATGTTTTTTGTGCATTCTGCTGTATCTTCAGAAAACTCTCTTGATGATCTCAGCTACCCCCTGTTATATTATCACAGAATGTACAAACAGATCTGGGTGGGTCCAGCTAGCCAGCCACAGGTTCACCTGTTTATGTAGTGGTCATCTCTCTCACCATCTCTTTTCTCTTTCTGTATTTTTCCTCACCCTTCCCCTCCCATCCCTTGCCCTCTCCCCCTGACTCTCTCTCCCATACACTCCTCCTTCAATCTCCCCTATCCCTCCCCCCTCCGCTCTCTCTTTCTCTCCCTCTACCCTCACTTCTCTCCCTCCTCACTCCCTCCCCTTTCTGGGCCCTGTAGTTCAGTAAGCTGGAGCCCGTGCTAAACAGGGGTGTACAGAGTGTTGGGGAAGGCTACAAGGCCGAGCGCTGGCTATTGCACAGCCTTCAGGTCCATCTGCTCTCCGCCCAGCTCAGACCCCTGCTCAAACACCAGGAACACACCCGCAAGTACTACAACGGTAAGGCTGCGTGTGAGTGCGTGTGCCCCGGCCAAAACAAGACAACTGTAGTTAAGTTTGTGGAATTGATGAAGGAATTAGGGCTGGCACGGTAATTGTAGGATCATGTAACTGTCGATTCTGGATGAAAATAAAATCATTCAAAAATTCATAACCGTTTCATTTTTTTTGTTGTTGCTATTCAAACGAAAACAAAACGTCATCCAAAATTCCATGACCATCATAGATAGCCCTAGAATGAATCAATGTTTTGGGCCTGTGATATCGATTGGACTGTGTCTGTGGTATTGCTTTGTCCTATTGACCTTATCTTGACTTTCTCCCTTTCTCGGTCAGTTGCTCTCTCTGTCTCACGCCTCTCCCCCTTCTCTCTTTTTCTCTGTCTCTCAGAGGATGCTTTTCTCCTAAAAGAGCCCCATGTGACGGCCATGTTTCAGTATCTGGAGGCCGTGGAGCAGAACAACCCCCGTTTGCTTGCACTCGTTGACACTGTCAAGGTGGGCACCTCTCATACGCAAGTGCGCGCGCACACACACACACACACACACCAATCATACTCTCTCTCTGTCTGTACATCTTGGTGCCTTAAGTTCCTGTCCCTGATATCCACTTACGCATTAGTGGAGGACCTCTCTCCCTCCATCTCTCTATTTGTCTTCTCTTTTCTGATACAGCTCAACCATGCCTTACACATAAATTCTCTTGCGATGTTTTTTTTCTTCTTTCCCCTTGTTTTTACTATACCTAATTGCCTGTGCCTGTATTGATCTCTTACCATTTATCTTACTGTACCTCTCTTTCACACTCGAATTTGTCTCTAATCCTCCCCCTCTGTTTTTCTCCTTCTTTCTCAGCTGTCCACTCTGAAGGGCCCTCCGTGTGTGGGAGGCCGGTTGAAGAGCCAGAGTCTGTGTGAGCTGCCTGGGGCCGGGGGAGGCTGGAGGGCCGGGCTGGGCAAGAGCCAGGGGCCCCCCAGGGAAGAGCTCAACTGCAGGCTCACCACCTCCCAGTGCTCCCTCTCCCACCGAGACAGTGGACACACACTAAACAGCATAAACACAGGGGTCATCTCAGAGAGGAACTCGGGTGAGGAGAGAGAGAGAGAGAGAGAGAGAGAGAGACGGTCGGCCACATTAGAGAGCAACACAGGTGAGGATAGAGGGAACATGGGACGAAGAGCAACACCAACACAGATCAGGAGATATGGAGGAAAGCAGAGGGATTGAGTGTAAGGAAGGTAGACGGGAAAGAAAGGAGAGGAGTAATAAATTAAACACAGATTAAAGTAGAGGTGGATGACCTGTAGGGTAGAATTTCAGAGGGAGGATATAGGGATGGAGAGGAACAGCATTGTGAATGGAGGTTAGGCAGGACATGTGCCTCCTGTTATCGCATTATCATTTCAGAAGGTCAAGGTCCACAATAAGTCACAATAGCTGAATTCACTACAGTGCTTGTGACCGCCGTGAGCCTACACGGGCCTGATTTGTAAATGGAGATATGGTTTATTGGCGATTGTAAGGAGAAGGATTCACTAAAACTCCTCTATCTGCCTCATCTCTCATTTGGTGTGTCTGATAGAAACATTCAAAAGGTTGAAGATGGATATGGGAAGTATAGAAGTGACACTAAGTATTATTTCTGCTCTGTTATTTTACAGTTCTAGTTGAAAGTCTCAGAAAATGTCAGCGACCTTCTATAAGCTGCTTCCCTTGATGCCTAAATTCCCTAGTATTTGCTTTTGAGGTCACTGAGTCTACACCGACTTGATTGTGTAAGGAGATGCGATTTGAATAAAACATTGATGAAGTTTCTTCAAAAAAGCACTGACTGAAACTCTCTTCTTGTTCCCCCTCTACAGACTCCATTCCGTCAGCCAGTGCCCCGGGGGCCCCTTGGGGGTGCGTGTCAGGGTCCGGGGGGGAGGGCGAGAGGGGTGTGACTCCTCCCCGCCCCTCGGCAGCTGTCCCCCACATCGCCCTGACCGAGCCCGCCTCCCCAGGCCCTGCCCACTCAGACACCCTAGACTCTGGCGAGGGCGACGACGGCCCAGAATACCTGGCCATCGGTAACCTGGTGCAACGCTGCAATCGCCGTGACTCCGAGAGCTCCACCCCCATCAGCGAGCCCAGCAGGAATCCCGGCGGGGGTGGCGCATCAGGTGGCGAGGTTCAGGTCCAGCCCCCTAGGCGGAGCTCCCTGACTGTGGTCCCGCCTCCCGCGCCGCGAAGGTCATCCTTCTCGGAGGGACAGAGGGGGCAGGGTCGCGGGGGCAGCAGGGGGCATATCCGCTCGATGTCTGACATGGGGATCAACCACAAACATAGACATGGTGGGTGTGTGTGTTTGTTTGCGTGTGTGTGTAGCAGGTGAGAGGCTGTTTGCTGAGCGTGAGTGCAAACCAATACGTGTATGTTTCTTTGAATTTTTATTTCAAATAAGTAATTGAAGGTTAATGGCTGCAAGACTAGTGTTTGTATAAGAGTGTGTGTATGCAGCAGGTTAGCGCCTGGGAGAGAGAGAGTGTGTAGGTGCAGTTCTATGTGGCGTGGACCACATCCAGCACATTTGTCTTTCTCGGTTGCCATTTACCACAGTGATTTTTCCTTTTCCTCTATTTTCTCACTGCTAACCTCCTCTCTCTGTCTCTGTCTGCGTGAAGGAGGGGGCCACAGGAAAATCACCATTATAATAGAGGACCCTGTAGCAGGTTGGCAGTGCAGTTCTTCTGTGCTCCGTCTCTTCCTCTCTCATCCCCCTTTCCCTGCATGATAATTCCCTACTTCCCCTTCTCTTATCTCTGGCCTTGCTTTTGGTTCCTCATTTGTGCTGTTCTGTTTTTGGTTGTTTGGTTGATTTTAGGTCGAACCAAGGTCACTCAAGACCCTAGGTCTTTGATTAATGTTTGGCTGGTTTTAGGTGAAACCAAAATCAAGACTGTAGGCCAAAACAGCTTGCCATGTTCATTCATTGTGTTGGATAAGGTTTGAATACACGCTACTTTCATTACATTGTGATGTTTTAATGTTGTTTTTTTTGGTCTTTCATTGATTTTACTATTCTTTTTAACATTTTTACAAATGTTACCTTTTATCTGTTTTTTTTCTAAGGTCAGTATATAACTTAAATGTATTAGTTGCTTATGTGGTGAGAATCACTGTCAGCAGTCGTAAGTGTATTATCACAATATTCGCCTTGAATTTGCAGTTGGAAAGGAGACTGTTTAGTACTTCATATTTGATCTATTTTTTTATTTATTTTTTACCCTGATGTCATTTACCTAGCTGATAACAAAACATTGATGTGTTCATTGATACATTTACTTTCGATAGATCCTTTGTGGGCGTCTGACTGAGCATATCTCAAAATGGATATTTAAAGTTGAAATTTCAAGCTACTACGACACTGTTCATTTCAGTCTGTTTCTGCTTTCACCAACTTTAGCACAAATGTTGAATACAGAAAACATCTGGTAACCAGGCTAGTTGGCCCTGATCTGACACTGGTCTTCCTTCATTTTTGTGGTCAATCTAACATCAGCTGTGTGTTCTGTTTGTCAGAATCGTTGGTTGGAGTGGACTGCTGTGTCAAGGCCTACAGCCCCTTCTCCCCTGTCATCAGTGATGTCAGCACACCCAGCTCCCTCTATATGGAGTCAAGTGAGTACACTGGTTCAAACATGACTACCTAGCTGGAAAAATACATGTAATTGTCAATGTCCATCACCTTACCTGAGGTATATATTCCTGTGACACCAATACTAATCAACATACAGTGTTTGAGGCTTGTCTTTGCTGAAAATGTGTGGGTGTGTGTGTCTCTGCATGTGTGTATTGTCTCTCTGCAGATGGCTCCCAGTACAGCAGTGTTCCAGACGGCATGTTCCGGAAGCCGTCAGAGGGCCAGAGCCTCATCAGCTACCTATCGGAGCAGGACTTTGGCAGCTGTGCTGACCTGGAGAAGGTGAGCCTGGGGGAGGGTTCATAATCCCACATCATCTGACCCCTGACCTTTGAGAGATTAGAATTGGAACGTCTAAACGTTCCAATTCTCCCGAAGTCTGCACTCGTGCACTTTCCCCACACATTTTAAAGCATTGGATTTGTGTACCATAATTTCTTACCCCAGAACTTGCCTTTTAAAGGAAATGTATGAGTGCACACTAAGGACAGAAAGTTAGAGAATAGGGAGAGTTATGACCTAATTGGATGGGTATCATTTAGGAGACCCTTACACTCACCTCTCCAACTGTGTTAAATCAATCATTACCTCATTTTGAAAGTGTTACAGCAAGGCCTCACTCTCCCCCCGCCCATCTGCGTGTCTCATTCCAGGAGAATGCCCACTTCAGCATCTCTGAGTCTCTGATTGCCGCCATTGAGCTGATGAAGTGCAACCTGCGGCGGCGGGAGGAGGAGGAGGATGGCGACGACAGCGACTCAGAGATCCAGCAGTTAAAACAGAAGATCCGCCTGCGCAGGCTGCAGATCCGACGCACCTGCCTGCTGCCCTCACAGCACTGTAAGAGCTTACGCATGGCCGGACATACACATGCACGGATGCATGCACAAACAAACAACAACTCCCAACTTAGTCCCCATGTCGTAATTTTGCTGCTATTGATTATTGAGTCTCCCTTCCTCCAGTGTTCCACTCCACAGACAGCGGAGGCTCCTGCAGAAGCTCCCAGGATTCCTTTCACATGTCCGACTCAGGCTCTGCCGAGGAGGTGGAGGAGTGTGAGCTGAGAGGTAGAGAGAGGGAACGAGGGCACCTTAGGAAGGATTGTGGACTTGGATGGAAGGGTTTATATTATATACACATCATGCAAGCTTTGTGTGCCATAAGTTCACAACCTCATTGTCATATCCCACATATCATTCATCCACCCACCATGGCTGGAAACAGCTCCCATTTTTAATGGTATTCATTAACATTGCTCTCTGGACTGTTGAGGCAAGGTAGCTAGGTCTTTGGTGTGTGTGTGTGTGTTTGTTTGTTTGTTTGCCTGTGTGTTCTAAAAGTAGCCTTCATGCGTGTGTATGTGTGTGACTACTTCCTCCTGTTTATGTGTGGGTATACACAGTACTACTGTGTGTAGTCATAGTGCATTTGGACCCCTTGACTTTTTCTACATTTTGTTATGTTACAGCCTTATTCTGAAATTGGTGACATTTAAAAAAAAAAAAATATCCATCTACACACAATACCCCATAGAGACAAAGCAAATACAGGTTTCTATAAATTTTTGCAAATGTATTAAAATATATTTTTTACTTTTTACTATACTTTTTTTACTTAAGTATTCATACTCTTTGCTATGAGTCTCGAAATTGAGCTCTGTTGCATCCTGTTTCCATTGATCATCCTTGAGATGTTTCCACAACTTGATTGGAGTCCATTTGTGGTAAATTCAATTGATTAGACATGATAAGGTCTCACAGTTGACAGTGCATGTCAGAGCAAAAACCAAGCCATGAGGTCGAAGGAATTGTAGAGCTCCGAGACAGGATTGTGTCGAGGCACAGATCTGGGGAAGGGTACCAAAAAATGTCTGCAGCATTGAAGAACCGCAAGAACACAGTGGCCTCCATCATTCTTAAATGGAAGAAGTTTGGAACCACCAAGACTTCCTAGAGCTGGCCGCCCGGCCAAACTGAGCAATCGGGGTAGATTCTCTGGTCTGATGAAACCAAGATTGAACTCTTTGGCCTGAATGCCAAGCGTCACATCTGGAGGAGACTTGGCACCGTCTCTACGTTGAAGCATGGTGGTGGTGGCATCATGCTGTTTATCAGAGGCAGGGACTGGAAGGCTAGTCAGGATCGAGCGAAAGCTGAACGGAGCAAAGTACAGAGAGATCTTTGATGAAACCTGCTCCAGAGCGCTCAGGACCTCAGACCAGGGCAAAGGTTCACCTTCCAACAGGACAATGACCCGAAGCACATAGCAAAGACAGTGCAGGAGTGACTTCAGCACAAGTCTCTGAATGTCCTCGAGTACCCCAGCTAGAGCCTGGACTTGAACCCGATCGAACATCTCTGGTGAGACCTGAAAATAGCTGTGCAGCGACGCCAAAGCTTGTAGCGACTCAAGACTTGAGGCTGGAATCGCTGCCAAAGGTGCTTCAGGCCCCCATTAACATTGACTGGGCTGTTGTGGAGCGGGTCGAGAGTTTCAAGTTCCTTGGAGTCCACATCGCCTACAAACTATCATGGTCTAAACATACCAAGACAGTTATGAAGAGGGCACGACAAAACCTTTTCCCCCTCAGGAGACTGAAAAGATTTGGCATGGGCCCCCAGATCCTCAAAAGGTTCTACAGCTGCACCATTGAGTGCATCCTGACCGGTTGCATCACTGGCTGGTATGGCAACTGCTCGGCATCTGACCGTAAGGCGCTACAGAGGGTAGTGCGAACGGCCCAGTACATCACTGGGGCCAAGCTTCCTGCCATCCAGGACCTATTTAATAGGCGGTGTCAGAGGAAAGGCCATAAAATTGTCAGACACTCCAGTCAACAAAGTCATAGACTATTTTCTCTGCTACCGCACGGCAAGTGGTGCCAGAGCGCCAAGTCTAGGACCAAAAGGCTCCTCAACAGCTTCTACCCCCAAGCCATTAGACTCCTGAACAATTCATAACCCCCCCCCCCCTTGTACACTGCTGCTACTCGCTGTTTGTTACCTATGCATAGTCACTCAACTAGCCTGTACCCCTCCACACTGACTCGGTGCCCCCTGTATATATCCTCGTTATTCTTATTGTGTTACTTTTTATTATTACTTTTTATTTGAGCATATTTGGTAAATATTTTCTTCTTGAACTGCGCTGTTGGTTAAGGACTTGTAAGTAAGCATTTCACAGTAAAGTCTACGCTTGTTGTATTTGGCACATGTTGTATTTGGCGCAAGTTTGATTTGATTCAACAAAATACTGGTAAAGGGTCTGAATACTTATGTAAATGTGACATTTGCAAACATTTCTAAAAACCTGTTTTTGCTAAGTCATTATGGGGTATTGTGTGTAGGTTGATGAGGAACAAAAACAATAATCAATTTTAGAGGCTGTAACAAAATGTAGAAAAAGTCCAGGGTTGTGAATACTTTCCAAATGCACTGTATATGTGGTTGTGTGGGGCCAGTGCTGAGTGTAGTCTCTGTCTCTCAGATGGCTGTGAGGGCCAGTCCCTGATGGCGGTGTCAAGAAGCGGCCTTTCCCTGTCGCTCGCCTCCCTCTTCTCAGGTATCTGATCTAGTGTGGGGGACAAGGGACAGGGCTAGCGGGGCACGAGAACTACGGATGTGGAAGGCTGGACAAATGTAGCTGGATTCCATGGCTCTTTCTCAATGAATCTTTCTTCGATTCCTCCCGTCCTATTCTCAACTGTATTGAAGGAGGAGGTTCAAGGTCCCTCCCCTCTGACCTTCTCCAATGTGTTTTGAGGAGGAGGTGGCGTGGAGAGAGGAAGCGAGGAATTGTGTGAAGATGAATCGAGGAAGAACTCTTACCTAAACAATTATTTCCCCTTATTCTCTGCCTTTGAGTGATTTGATGTTCACTGTTAGCATCATATGGACTCTTGAGCTTTCAGTTTAATTTGGTATCATTTCTACCAGATTGGTGCCCATTGTACAAGAGGGAAAATGTTTTCAGTTTGGAATCCAGCTAGTTGCTGGCCTGGCTTGTGCTTTATGGTGCTTTTGCTGCTCCAGAGTTAGGGAGACCGACGATGAGTGTGAGTGTATATACATCTATGGTTTGATGGGGGTTAGGGTCTTTAGTAGACTAGTACATTTGCGGTCAGCAGTGTATAGCTACTGCTGCTATTGGGCATTAATTCATCCATCCATCCATTGATTCACTTGACAATTAATTTAGGCTTTATGTGTGCATGAGATGGCATCACTGATGTGTTCGTACTCAATATGATCTCACTGCTTTTGAGTTCCCCCTAAAAACAGGAACTACTTAATATTAATTCCACCTTGCCAATTTGCCTATTTCTAGCATGCTGCAGTGGTAGCAAAGAAATAGTCTGGCTTGCATTAAAAGAAACATCAGATATTACACGTGTGAGACTAGACTTAACGGCTTAATGGACTGTGAACAAAATGACTCCCACAGTCTTATTATATATAAGTATAGCAGTTAATAAGATGATAATTCATTTGTGTGTGTGATGCTGCTGCGTAGTATGCTTTCATAAGAAAAAGCATACTTGCTGATTATGTCATTTGTTGCAGCCTAACATTCTAATCTAGCATCCCTTTGGCATATCGTTGTTTTGAATCTTGCCAAAATTGCTTTGGATTTGCATCGACTGCACAAATCCACATATGAACATATTCTGAAATGGACAAAAAAAATGTTTTAGACTGAACCCCTGGACTATATTTGTCAGAAACTGGGTTGTGGATTTGGGATTGGGTCATTGTCTGCTGGCCTGCCTGTCAATGACATATATTGAATATGCTAGTTCTTTCATCCCCTAGCCTAGTGATCCATAATACCCTAGTTTCCATGAGATTTTCCAGAGGCTTATAGCTCTTTATCAGATTAATGTTCTTTGAAATCCCTCGTGTTTTCAACTATCCAAGGCTTTCTGACTCCAATGTCCCAAAATATTCTGCCCAAAATCTCTCACCAGCAGCACACTAATATGACTCCTTTTAAAAGTCCCTATGTGAACTCTCTGCCACACATTTAATGTCTGATGCTTTTGTGCCTTCTATAGGACGTGTCATATCTAGGACAAATTAGTTTTCTCCTGAAACACCACCCTCAAATTTTAGCTGTAAATGTTTTTATTTGTGATTGTCTGAATTTGATGCCTTCCTTTAGAACCAAATTTTGCTCGGTAGTGTGATTGATGTGCTTTAAAGGAACTGAGCCTAATCTCTCGCTCTCTCTCTCATATATACAGATGCAGACATAAAGCGCAGTGTGACGTCCAGTGGCCGCTCGTTCCTCACCTCAGAGTCTATGTAACAACTGCTCCCCCCCACACACTCACACTCTAGCCTTGTAGATGTAGGCCCAATCCCAACTTGACCCTATGCCCTAGACCCTTTGTCCTAGGCACTTGAGATTTGATAGGTTTAGGCAATTTTGTAACAGCACCAACTTGCCCTCTGAGGATAACATCTCCACAAGTGTATAGGGCATAGTGTCTAGAGATGGATTTGGCCATTGTCTGCTGACCTGCCTGTCCATGTCAATGACATAGGTCATATGCTAGTTCTTTCATCCCCCGAGCCAAGTGATCCATAATAGCCTAGTTTCCACAAATTTTCCAAAGACCTTATAGCTCTTTACCAGATTTATGATCCTCGAAACCTCATGTTTTCAACTAGCCAAGGTTTGCTGACTCCAACATCCCATATTTTTCCACCTGAAATCTATCGCCAATATTGAATATTTTGACATTGATTGCATGTGTGAATCTCCTGCATCTCACCTTGGCCACACCCTTTCTCCTATTGGCCCAATGAAGAATGGTAGTCCGTGGAGTGGGCCGGACGATAGACAGAATGTTTAGGTTTCGATCAAGCCCATATCAAGCACAGAGGTAACTGTAGAAAAAGAAAAGGCATGGTAGTTAGATAGCGGTAGTTAAAATTAGGCTATTGATTGCAGTAGTTGAAATGAAGCTATTGTTCACGGTAGGCTACTTGGAAATTATGCTGTCATTCGCGGTAGTTGAAAATAAAAGGCTATTTTTTGTGGTAGTTGAAATTAGACAATTGTTTGATAGTGTGGCTATAATTTGCACAATTGGAAATTATCTGTTGTTCACAGAAATGTGTTTGGTATATGCTTCTTCACACTTCCTACTCCCTCTCTCAGCTCTCCGTCGTTCCTCCAGTCTAACTCGGCTGAGTCGGTGGCCATGGGGCTGCTCAGGCAGTTTGAGGGCATGCAGCTCCCCGCAGCTTCGGAGCTCGACTGGCTGGTCCCAGAGCAAGACGCACCGCAGAAGGTACTCTCACACAGACACACAAGCATGCAGACACATACATGCATGTATAAACACATACATACAATATCCCCCACACATACACCTACACTCACACAAACTGACCTGTATTCTCCCTCTACCCTTCAGCTCCTGCCCATCCCTGACTCCCTGCCCATCTCTCCTGATGACGGGGAGCATGCTGACATCTACAAGCTGAGGATCCGGGTGCGAGGGAACCTAGAGTGGGCCCCGCCCCGCCCCCAGATAATCTTCAACATCCACCCCACGCCCAAGTGAGTCCTTAACACACACACACGGACTTCTCTCCCCCTTCTTGTTTGCCTCTCCCCCTTTTTATTTGCTTGTTTGTCACTCTAACCCTCCTATGTCTGTCTGTCTCTAACCATCCTCTCTCCCCCCTTTTCACTCTATTAGGAGGAAAATAGTTGTGGCGAAGCAGAACTACCGCTGTGCAGGCTGCGGGACTCGCATAGACCCAGGTACAAACCACATTGAAGGACCCCCCCCCCCCCCCCCCCCCTGTTATCCTCATCCCACGGTGGTCATTTTGTGTCAAGCCTCACCCCCCTGCCTCACTCTGTTACCACTACTCCCCTTCACCGGACAGACTACATTAAGCGAATGCGCTACTGCGAGTACCTGGGCCGCTACTTCTGCCAGTGTTGCCACGAGAACGCCCAGGCGGTGGTGCCGGGCCACGTGTTGAGGAAGTGGGACTTCAGCAAGTACTACATCAGCAACTTCGCCCGGGACCTGCTGGGCAAGATCGCCGGAGACCCCCTGTTCAACCCCAACGACATCAACAGTGGCCTCTACAAGAAGAACAAAGCCCTGGAGACTGTCCGGGTGAGAGGACTGGACTTTAGCCTGGTTTAGTTTAGTCTAGTTTGATGCTTAGTTTATGCTTATCTTTGGCAGTATTTTATTTTTCTTTAGTTTAGCCTACTCATACAATAAATACAATTTGTTCCGGTTATTGGTTGTGGTTTGAAATGTGTCCTATAAACAAAGTGCATTTGTACTATTCTTCAGGTTTTGAGGGTCCAACTATTCCACATGAAAAACCTATTCAAGACATGCCGCCTAGCTAAAGAGTAAGTTGTGTGCATGCATGCGTGTGCCGCCTCCTGCAATGAATTGTATTGTCGGTATGAGATTCCCTTTCTTTTACATGTGTTACATTCCTCCTAAAGTGTTCTTCCCGTAATTAACTATGTTATTGCTATGAGATGACACTGTCTGCACTGTCAGGTAAAGTATTGCTGGTAGGAATTCCCCTCATTGTGTGTCTTTGCGTTTGACCCATAGCGTGCTGGACCAGTTTGACAGCCTCCCAGGTCACCTGACTGAGGACCTGCACCTGTTCTCCCTCAACGACCTCAGTGCTGTGCGCAACGGAGTGCTGCCCACCCGGCTTCGAGAGCTACTGAAATTGGGTTCCGCGCACGTGGCTGGCTGTGTGGTTAGAATCTGTTGAATTATCCGGAACTACATACTCTTCCTGTTGTCTCTAGTTCACTCTCAATTAATTATATTAACGGCTTGCTAACTATAGATTTTCCTGTAATAGAGACATTCATTGTTATACTGTAATGTACATTTTGAATTGTCATTCTATAATAGAAAATATGAGTGAAATTACTATTTGCACCATGTGTGACAGTGGACTTGAGGGTGTCATAGTGACATTTCCATTCTCAGTGCGTCCCCTTAATGTCAATGTCTCAATTTCCCCTCTCACAGCTCTGTCAGGCCAAGGGTTTTGTGTGCGAGTTCTGCAGCAACGACAAAGACATCATCTTCCCTTTCGAGCTGAACAAGTGCACACGCTGCGAAGGTGAGCTCCCCCCGTATCCAGATTGTCATAAATTCATCCATCCCAGGAAATTCGGTAATACCAGCACTGAACACAAGGGGTGTAATTTTCAATCCAAAAGGTTAGCAATGCTAACAAGCACTTGTAAAATCCCATAGTGCATGCTAGCTAAATGCTAACGAACGGTCTCTGACAAAATATTTGCATGACATCCCAGCTCAGTTATACAAGTAACTAAAAAATGATTCTCAGTTTAGCTGGCAAACATTTAGTTGTAAATTCCATACTGTAACTAGATCACCTGGCGCGTGCTGCACAACAGTCAGTGACTCATGAGGCTCTGTTCTCTCACCGTGACTGGGGACTTGACTGTAAGCTTCATACTGAAAAATTGTAAGACAGGTGAAATGAAGAACGCCTAATAAAATAAATGAAGAACACAATCTACTTCATCTCTTAACATATTGCACAAGTGGGCTGCAGGTATTTACTTAAAAAGGATCTACAAATATTAACATTTATGAAAAAAGTACAACGGTATTGATAAATTCTATGACTATTTCGAAATAACCCGGTATACCGCTCAAGCCTAATCCCAAGACAGGAGAGAGGGAGCAGGGGGAGTGGAAAAGAGTGCGGAAAGGGAAGCTAGTAGTGAGGGAACAGATGACCAAAGCAAAGGGACTGGAGAGGGAGAGATAGGAGAGTCTAAGGATGGGGGGAGAGGAGGATGTTATTCAAAGCTCTCAAACAGAAAGTCTGGCCAAGGCATTTTGGAGTAAGGAGAGGAAGATGAGGAGATAAGAGAAGGAGAAACCAAGGTGGGGATAGGAGTAAATGAGGAAGGAAAGCATGAAACTGAGTAGGTGGAGGACAAAGAATTTGAGGAGAGGCCATGCCTTAAATTTGGCAGAAGCAATCGGGCCTGGGCAGGGTAGGGCCTGAACGTTGCAGGTATGGCTCGGGCTTAAAATTCATGCCCGTGCAGGGCTCTAATAAGGATATGGGTCTATTTCATGTCTACGTAATGGCAGGATGAATTGGAGTGATTGAAGATGTTTATTTTCTTTTGATATGCGCCTACCTGTTCACATTATTATTTAAGCCTCAACTTCTCTGTGTGAATGTGAAATAAACATGTTTGTGAATTTCAGTTGCTTTATAATTTCATTATCGAGGGGAAAATGTAGTAACAAATGTATACAATTGAAGCTTCCACACAGGTGTAACCTGAAATGGTTCAGTCTCATAGCTTGAGAAGCTGTGTGTCTCTCTTTTGAGAATAGGCTTCTCGTTGTTGTGTCTGAACTGGTTTGTGTGGTGCACTGACTTTTGGCAGGTTTCTCTGCATTTCACCACTCCTCTCCTCCCTTCTGCCTTGCCACCCTGACACGCCTCTTCTTTTATAGTCCCATGTCACCCCTTCCCCTCGCTTCAGAGACTGTCATTGGCTATTCTGCCGTGACATCACAGCACCTCAGTCTTATTCCCATTGTGAACAATGTTGTCAAACCGGTTATTAGCGTTGCGGGAGCACTCCCCCATGTTTGCTTAGAGCTGGTTAACAGGTGAGTTATGGGGTGGAACATCAGTCTAGGGACTAGGCTGTTGGCCATATATTTTCTTGCGTCCTTCTACACATCGACAAAACAAAATATTTTTAAACAGGACTCCACCCATGTGTGTTTGTCTCAATCTTTTATGTAGCATTTCAGTGTGGTTGCTTTTGCAATTACATCTTTCTTGTTTTGTCTTGTCTTTCAGAGTGCAAGGCGTGTTTCCACAGCAAATGTTTCCGGGCAGGCAAGGAGTGCCCGCGATGCCAGCGCCTGGCAGAGAGGCGGGAAAGGATGGCACGCAAGAACATGGAGGAGCAGGAGGATAAGGAAGAGGACGAGGGAAGCGGGAGCTAGGATGACGAACTGGACTGGAGAAAGATTTTTTTTTTTTAAAGAGAACAATGATTTTACTGACTGACAGGGACCCTTATTCTTTTAACTTTTCCCTCCATCCCTCTCTTTTCCTTGAAATTGCAGTTTCTGGCTACTGGACGAGCTCTGATTTTTGTTTTTCGTTTGCTTTAGTGAAAGATTCAATTTTTTTCCCTTCACCCAAAGTGACAGGATTCTTGCTTTTGTTTTTTGAATGCATTATCAATATTCAAAATATCATATTATATTCATATATTGGCTTGATTTTTATGGTTTGCTGCTCTGATTCCAAGTGCAGATATCATAATAAAATAGAGTCCTGCCATGTACAGTATGTATAGAAGTGGTAATTTTAAATAGAACAAGGTTCAAGAAGTACTGAAATGTAAGTACTTATTACTCCACCTCCATGTTATGCTATTTTAGCCAACCCTATGTGCCTCTGTCACCAATGTTCTTATACTGGCAAAGATAGCGCCCCATTTGGTTGTTTAAGAGGAGTTGGAATGACAGGTCTTTGGAGGGAGTCTCTCAATCAGTATTGCACAGAGTTGCGAATATTTTAAGATGATGCAGTGGAGACAGCATGTTTGTGCTGCTTTGTGTGCATGTGTAAAAGGTGATATATGCATCTACTAAAAAGGTGTGTGTGTGTGTGTGTGAGAGAGAGAGAGGTTGTCTCTGTACCTACTGCATCTGTGCAGAAATGTTTTGCACCAGCCTGATCAGGCAATTAAATATATAATTGTTTGTCTTTGTGTAAAATATGAAGTCTTTGTTATTTTTATTGCACTTGTATGTCTGGGGTTAGGGAGGTGGCAAGTCACTCTCGGGCGTATTGCTGATGTTCATCTCACACAAAGCACATAGGTCCTCTAAAATGTGAAAGCCCTTTCTCGCTCTTCTTACTTTGCCTCGTATTGCCAACCTGATTCTGTTTTGCTACATGGATTAAACTTTGGCCTCTTGGGCTGAGGTCCAATGTTCCAAAATGGCATCCTTTCCTCATATTTCCGTCATGATTGCTGTCTTGAATGGGCATGATAAGTTTCCACAGTGTGAAAACACATCATCCTTTCACCCTTATTGGTTATGACAAGGGAAAGGAGATAAGGAACGGTGTCAATTGAAGAGGTTTGGTACAGATCGGGACTTGAATGGCAGTCTATGGCAGGAGTGGTGCAAACAGACGCAGGTTTTAATTGGCTGATCTATCCATCATCTAGCACCTCCCCATCTTTGAGGATTTCAAAGGGTGAGCAGTGCAAGTAATGCGCTAAACAAAGAGGTGAGTTTGGGAAATCGGAAAAGTATGCATCTAAGAAACTCAGAACTAATAGATTTTCCAGCATTTTGAAAGTCCCATCTAATACAGCTGTAGCAGGCTTGCTCCCTCTCATGCCTTGATTTTAACCACACCCCTTTCAAATCCCACTTTGTTGCACAATGTTACCAGACTATGCAATTCAAGCCTGAGGACGAGGTTAGCTATCCCCTGACTGTCGGACAATGACAGTGTGTATGGGGCATAATATGCACATTCACAAGACTATTGGTAATAATCTACATTTTGACCTGGTTTTCCAGACACCGAGGAAACTTAGTCTCTGACTAAGAATTTCAATGGAGAATTTCCATTAAACGGGCTTTCTGTGTCTGGGAAACTAGCACATAGATCACAGGACTATATTCAGTGCCTTCAGAAAGTTATCAGTCCCCTTGACTTTTTCTAAATTTTGTTACGTTACAGCCTTATTTTAAAATATTGATTTTTTTTTTTTCCTCATCAATCTACATACAATACCCCATAATGACAAAGCAAAAACAGGTTTAGATATTTTGGCTAATTTATAAAAAAAAATATTACATTTACTCAAATCAAATGTATTTATTTATAAAGCCCTTTAATATCAGTCGATGTCACAGAGTGCTATACAGAAACCCATCCTAAAACCCCAAACAGCAAGCAAAGCAAATGTATAAGCACGGTGGCTATAAGCACGGTGGTCCTCTTCTGGCTGGGCCGGGTGGCGATTATAAGAGTACATGGCAAGATGTGCAAATGTTCATAAATGACCAGCAGGGTTAAATAATAATAATCAGTGGTTGTAGAGGGTGCAACAGGTCAGCACCTCAGGAGTAAATGTCAGTTGGCTTTTCATAGCCGATCATTCAGAGTTAGTGACAGCAGGTGCGGTAGAGAGGGAGAGAGAGAGAGAGTCAAAAAAAGCAGGTCCAGGACAAGGTAGCACATCCGGTGAACAGGTCAGTACTTTGTTGAAGCACCTTTTGGCAGCGATTACAGCATCGATTCTTCTTTGGTATGACACTACAAGCTTGACACACCTGTATTTGGGGAGTTTCTCCCATTCTTCTCTGCAGATCCTCTCAAGCCCTGTCAGGTCTCTCCAGAGATGTTCGATTGGGTCCAAGTCCAGGCTCTGGCTGGGCCACTCAAGGACATTCAGAGACTTGTTCCTAAGCCACTCCTGCGTTGTCTTGGCTGTGTGCTTAGGGTCGTTGGAAGGTGAACCTTCGACCCCAGTCTGAGGACCTGAGTGCTCTGGAGCAGGTTTTCATTAAGGATCTCTCTGTACTTTGCTCATTCATCTTTCCCTCCATCCTGACTGTCTCCCAGTCCCTACCACTAATGCTGCCACCAGTAGGGATAGTAGGGATAGGGAAAGTTACAAGTATCCTCTAGATGTGACGATTGGCATTCAGGCCAAATAGTTCAATTTGTACTCTTGCCGCCTTGTGGCAAAAATCGGAACTACATTCTTTTTTTTCAGTTTTTTTTTCTGACAACGATGTATTGAGAGCGCTGTTTATCGTTAACCAACATAGAAGTGTGTTCATCAACAGACATTTTAACGTAACTTTAGTGGCATGGCATCTTATAATGGTGATGAACCCAAATTCACTGCTGGGAGGGGGAGGTTTTTCTCATACTCTGATCAAACCCCTGTAAAGTGTGTAGGTGCAGGAGGTTCCCCCATGTTTTGCTCCACAAAAAAATTGGATGAAAGCCCTTCATCTAGTGTTAATCCAAATGCCCCTGTAGATGGTCTAGCTGAGCTGGTCACTCAGCTAGCCCGGGAAATAGGGAGCTCCATTAGGGAAGAACTACAGAGTGGCAGGTCCAGTACTTATGAGCCACCAGTAAGTACAGAAAAGATAAGTGATCATCATTCAGAGTCAGTAGGATATGTAGATCTCAGTCAAATTAAGTTCATCATGCAATCAGACATAAAGGAACCTCCTACATATAGAGGGGATGGTACAGACAAATGCTCCATTCATGAATGGGAGGAGTTGATGAGAATATACTTGAGGAGGAAGGGATGTCTTGTTGGGGAACAATCAGATGAGTTGATTAGTCGATTATCTGGCAAAGCAAGAGACATGGTAAAGATAAATTTACGCAATGAGACAACAGTTGATCCTACAGAGAAGCCAGAGATTGTATTTGACATTCTGAAACAGAATTTCAGTGAATTGGCCTATTCGTGCATGCCCTTGGCTGATTTTTACAATACTAAACCTGTACCCGGAGAGGCTGTTATGGAGTACTGGGTTCGATTGAACAAGGCTGTAGATGTCGCTGACGAGGGCCTTAAGAGACAAGGTAAGAAGATTGACAGCTCCAACTCTGATGTCGTTAGGATGTTTGTAACATACTGCCCTGACCCCAAACTGGCAGCAGTATTCCAATACAAGTCTGCTGAGAAATGGACTGCGAGTGAAGTACAGGAGAGAATCTATGAACATGAACGCCGCAGGAAGGCCACCATGTGTCAATCTACCGCTGTATCCTCAAAGCAAGTAACAGTACATCCCCAGATAACTCCATGTGAAGGCGGGGTCAATGCTGGTACGTGCAGTGACACTTCTCTCACATCAAGCGCCAAACAAGATGGGCAGAGTGCAAGTATCGAGAGACTCATTCACCTGCTTGAACGTACCTTAGAGAAGAGCATACCACCCGTTATGGTTTCACAGACACAGGCCAAGGCACCATCTTTCCCCACCCAGCCCTTCAGGTGTAGAGAATGCAGGGTTTGTGGCTCAACAGATCACTCCACTGTGATGCACTGTAGACATGAGAACCTGTGCCTCCTGTGCTTTTCCCCAGATCATTGGAAGTAAAATTGTCCTAAACCGGGGGAACGCTATGCCAATCCCGGTGGTGAGAGACGCCCACCACAACAGCAGAGAAACTCACCACCACAGCAGCAACCATTAAACTGACACTGTGAAGGGGGGAAATGTGGGTGTTCAACTGTCTACCCCCAAGAAAGAATTTGATGATCTTGAGAAAACGTATGAGATTTTGTGCTCTCATGCGAAAGAAGGAGAGAAAATTGTTATGTTAGGTTCACAAGAAGTTGAGGCTTTTTCAGATTTGTTTTACACCTCTGTGTCTGTACATGGGAAAGTGCAGCTTAAGGGCATGCTTGACACTGGGTCTATGGCCTGTACATTAAGTGAACATGCGGAGCAGAGACTTTTGGAAGCAGGTGCCCTTCCTCAGCATTATCAGCCTCCCACAGAGTTAGTATTAGTGGGGTGTGGGGGGAAGAAGACCTCAACAAAGTGTTTCTATGATTTGGAGATGCAAATCTATGGGATTGATGTTAAAGTGCCCACTCTAGTTGTTCCTGGACAGCGTGATGATCTCATCCTGGGATCGAATGTCATTAAGCATCTATTGCATGAGATGAAAGGCACGGAGGAATACTGGAAGCTCGTCAACAACATGGATGGCCAGACCCACTCACCAGAGGGTGAGCAGTTTCTGCAGATGATGACAAGTGTCACAAGATGGAAGGGACAGCAAGTCGATGGCAAGATTGGGACAGTGAAGCTCACTCAAGCTGTGACTCTTTCGCCCAAGACTGAACACTTAGTTTGGGGTAAACTTCCTAAAAATGTGGCATTGTCTCCAGGCAGCACTGTAATAGTCGAACCTACCAGGTCAAAGGTCATGCCCAGAAACATACTCGTGGGTAGAGTTATTACACCCATGTGGGGAGATGGCTGGGTCCCTTTAAAGGTAGTAAACTGTTCTGACAAACATCTCACCCTAAGACGTAACATGAAGTTGGCAGATGTGTCTACATGCTTGGCCGTTGAGGATGCAACAATATTTCAGGGCCTTCATGAGGTGAGGAAAACCCCAATGGAACAGAAGCAGGATGACAATGGCTGCCACAATCTGAAACAAAGACTGTCTGATCTAGGATTAGTAGACATTGACATTGATGGATGCCAGGTAGCTGACCAGTGGAAGGAAAAGCTTGTGAATACCATCACAAAATATGAAGACATCTTCTCAAGACATAATCTGGACTGCGGAGAAGCCAGGGGTTATGTTCACCGTATCCACCTGGTTGATGACAGACCCTTCCGGCTACCATACAGAAGAGTTCCGCCTGCTCATTACCTGAAGCTGAGGAAGGTATTGACAGATATGAAAGAAGTAGGTCTGATACGCAAGTCAGTTAGTGAGTATGCCTCCCCTTTAGTCATGGTATGGAAGAAAGACGGGAGTCTGAGGTTATGCACTGACTTCAGGTGGATGAATGCACGAACGGTGAAGAACGCTCATCACCTTCCACATCAAGCGGATTGCCTCACAGCCCTTGGTGGCAGTGCATTTTTCAGCACCATGGACTTGACCTCAGGATTTTATAACATTCCAGTTCACGAAGAGGACAAGAAGTACACAGCCTTTACCACACCGATGGGACTTTATGAGTACAATCGCATGCCACAAGGTCTGTGTAACAGCCCGGCCTCTTTCATGAGAATGATGTTGAGTATATTTGGGGACCTAAACTTCTCAAATCTCCTTTGTTACTTAGATGACTTGTTGGTCTTTGCACCCACCGAGGAACAGGCTCTACAGCGACTTGAAGTTGTGTTTAGCCGTCTAAGAGCCAACAATCTCAAGCTAGCACCCAAAAAATGCCACTCTCTACGAAGAACAGTGAAATTCCTCGGACATATCATTAAAGAGGACGGTGTGTCAGTGGATCCTGAGAAGGTGGAGGCCATTGCCAAGATGAGCCAAGCTCAGCTGATGGAGGCAGATGGATGCACTCCCTCTGCTCGGAGGCTGAAATCCTTCTTGAGTATGGTATTATATTACCAGCACTTCATTCCTGACTGTTCTGCTATAGCCAGACCTTTGTTTGCACTCACTGGGGGTCAAAAGAGAAGAGGAAGAGATGGGAAGAAGGGCAACAGTGGGATTTTCCGGAAGCTGACGCTATCGGATTGGACTGAGGAGTGTGTCGTTGCATTCCAGAAGCTGAAGGATGCTCTTTTGAATTGTGTCATGCTAGCTCACCCTGATTTCGAGAGGCCGTTCATTCTCTTCACTGACGCTTCCTTGGATGGTCTTGGGGCTGTGCTTTGACAAGTACCTGAAGGTGACGATAAGGCAAGGCCCATAGCATTTGCGAGCAAGACACTGAGTAAGTCGCAGAGAAGGTACCCGGCACACAGACTTGAATTTCTAGCACTGAAATGGAGTGTGTGTGAGAAATTCAGTCACTGGCTTAAGGGGCACGAGTTCACTGTCTGGACAGATAGTAACCCGTTAACGTACATAATGACAAAACCCAAGCTGGACGCTTGCGAGCAAAGATGGGTTGCCAAGCTGGCACCGTACAACTTTGATTTGAAGCGTATCCCAGGCAGCAAGAATACAGTAGCAGATGCACTGAGCCGCGATCCCTTTGCAGTGACTGTCGCGCAGAGACTGATGAGGGAGTCCTACCTAGCACTTCTGTCTGAGGCTGTTGGGACACTGAATGATGATGTCCAAGATGCCTTCCATTGGTCTTCTTATCCCCAGGAGATAACCTCTTTGACCACTGCTGAAGTGAAGGCCATATGTCAGCTCCATATTGACTGGGAATGTTCAATGGAGATGCAAGCAATCCAGCTTGGTTCCAACACCCAACGGCTGCTTTCTCCTGGTATTGACACTTTGCCTGAACTCTCGCATGAGGAACTTTGAGATCTCCAGCTGCAAGACTCTGTGACTTCCAAGGTCATCCCTTTCGTCTTCAATAAGAAACGGCCCACCAGACGAGATCGATACAGTGTTTCTTCTAAAGTGTTGTTGCTGATGAAACAGTGGGATCGCTTGATCCTAAGAGAGGGAGTTCTGTATCGTGTCATTAAGGAGAGTCACACAAACCGGAGAAGGTTCCAGTATGTCTTGCCAGAGGTGTTGAGACTCAAAGCGATGACTGGCATTCACGACCTTGCAGGACATCAAGGCCAAGCTAGAACTCTAGCTCTGGCCAGGCAGAGATTTTTCTGGCCTGCAATGGAGAGAGACATCAAGGAGTATGTGCGCTGCTGCCAGAGATGCGTTCTAGCAAAGACACCAGAGCCAGCGGCTAGAGCCCCGTTAGAGAGCATCAAAACTTGCTCTCCCATGGAGTTGGTGTGTTTGGATTTTTGGACAGCGGAAGACAGTAAGAAGAACTCAGTTGATGTTCTGGTGGTGACTGACCACTTCACTAAACTTGCCCATGCATGGCCATGCAGAAACCAGACAGCCAAGCAAGTAGCTCGTAAACTGTGGGATCATGTCTTCTGTGTCTACGGCTTTGCATCAAGGATCCATACTGATCAAGGCGCAAATTTTGAGAGTGAGCTAATAGCAGAACTGCTTAAGCTCTCCGGTGTCCAAAAGTCAAGAACCACAGCATATCACCCAATGGGGAATGGAGAAACTGAACGCTTCAACAGGACTTTAGGTAGCATGCTCAGGAGTCTGCCCTTGAAAACCAAAGAACATTGGCCTGAACAAATCCAGTCATTAACATTTGCCTACAATGCCACTGTTCACGAGACTACGGGCTATGCTCCATTCTTTCTCATGTTTGGTAGAGTCCCTCGGCTACCAGTGGATGTTATGTTCCGCAATGTTTTGGATGACTCCAGTGTTGTGGATTGCAACAAGTATGTCGAGACTCTGATCACTGGGCTGAAGGAAGCTATGAGTGTTGCCCAAAGGCACACTGACAAGCAACAGAGACGACAAGGTCGGGAGTATGACAAGCGGGTTAAAGGCATCGGTTTGTCCATGGGGGATCGTGTCCTCATCGCCAACAAGGGTGAAAGGGGCCGCCGCAAGTTGGCTGACAAGTGGAACCCCGAGATTTTCACAGTGACTTCAGTCAATCCACAAACTCACACATACATAATCCAAGATCGTTATGGCAGAGTGAAAGTGGTTCACAGGAATCTACTGCTGCAGGTGAATTTCCTGCCATTTGAAATTGATGATTCAGTACACTTCAATGACAGTGATGCTGCAGGGCCTTCAATCAATGTAGATAGAGGAGAGGCCACCCACTCCGGCGATGGACTGGACAGGGAAGACATGGAGGACTCTGGGGAGGAAAGTGCATCCTGGCTGGCAGAGGATTCAAGCGATTACTCCGAACTCTGGACATCGGATGGAAAGTCAGAGCCAGAAGAACCTTGTTTTCTTGAGGAAAATGACCGGGGAAGCACCTCTGAGATTCTGGAGCTGATTCCTTCAAACTCACCTCTGATCAATGATCTAAGGCCAGAGCCACCGTTAGTTACTATGGCCCCTAGCCCAGTGGCAGGTCGCACAAGGGCGGGGAGGGTAGTTAAACCAGTAAAGAGACTAATAGAGTCAACCCACCAGAAGGTGTAAGTTTAACATAGTACAGAGATGATTTAGTACAGGATTTTTTTTTTAAGGCTAAGAATGTAGATATAGTGTAAGAGGCACTATGCATCTAGGGGCAGTTGAAGGCCTGACCAACTTTCACTTGCCCTGAACCCTATGGGTAGCTTTGAGCTGAATTCAGAATTAAGCCTTGAGCTTGGTAGGTTATTTTGTTGTTTTACAAGGTTGGTGAAATTCAGGAGGGGTGAATGTAACAGTTGTTAAAGTACTATGTGAATTTCACCAGGTTCATATATCAATATGTTGTGTTGATTTGTTATGCATGCCTGCATCCTGGGAGAAGGGGAGTGTGTACTTACGTTTTGCCCGGCGTGCTCGTGCTCAAATCATTTTGATGCACTGAGAGAGAAAGAGGCGACGATTCTCAGAACAGATGTGCTCTACAAATGTTTTATTTCCTTTTGGATGCAGATGCAAGATGCAGAGAGTCAGTTCTGCTTGATTAAAACTACCTGATCTCCAAATTCCACGTTTATGGTCTCTATCAACCACACACAACGCAGAGTTACAGCGGTGTAGTATAGCACCGGCTACATTAGCCAGCTTGCCAGCTCAGTGGAGTCTGCCACTAGCACAGTCAGTGTAGTCAGCTCAGCGTTCCCCATTGAGATTGTGTCTGTACCTCGATCTAGGTTGGGCAAAACTAAACATGGCGGTGTTCGCTTTAGCAATCTCACTGGAATAAAGATCTCATCCATTCCTGCCATATCTCAAAATAGGGCTACTTAATGTTAGATCCCTCACTTCCAAGGCAGTAGTAGTCAATGAATGGAGAGATCATGAGCAGATGGGCTCCTGCATTTGCTCAGCATGATTTTACAAAAAGATAGATTTAGAGATAGATTAACTTGGATTTTTCCACAAGGTCATATACAGGATACTACCCTCCACAACATAACCATCACTCCAAATAAAAACTCCAAACTTGCAACCTGATTTTGGACAAAATTACCTGGAAGGATTCCTATTATCAAGGTTCTTATTTCCAAGGACTTTACAGCTAATGCTCTGGCAAACCAACGACTAGCAAACGAAGCACAACAGAAACCTGAAAACACCATCCAACCTGGAACTGAGTGAGTAATGTTTAGTCTGAAGCTACTTTTAAAGCCAAGAAGAATAATACATTACAATTATATATTTTACTTTATAAGGACTGAATGCTATGTTAAGTCGACCAAGCTTGCTAGGACAGAACAGATCCGGTTGCAACTTCAATTAGCACTGAGGTGTGAAGTGAGAGGTGTCAAAGCCCTTGAGCCCAACAATGGCAGGATGTGTTTTCTGTAATGATTTAAGTGATAAATGTTTTACAGCCTGTGTTCGTAGTGGCTGCTCAGTGTAATGACCTGTCCTGATTTGTCAAAACTTTAATGAGCAAGCCATCCTTCATGACCTGGCCTCTGTAAATTGGTATAGAATATAGCATAGCATGATCCACCTCTCTCTGTTGAAGACGCTTGGACCTTATTTTTTTATATTTTCAGTGGTATTTTTAACAAATGCGCCCCCATAAATAAAATGAGAATTAAAAACCCGTTCAGACCCTGGTTCAACTGTGATCTGGCAGAGTTACTCCACCTCAAGAATTCTATTTGGCGAAGGGCTCGGCACACGCATACTCAGACTGACTGGCTCTCATTGAGAAATAAGTGCGCTCAGGCTATCCTGAAGGCCAAAGTTAGCTACTTTAAGGAACAGTTATCTCTCTCTTTGGGTCTAACCCCAAGAAGTTCTGGAAAACGGTTAAAGACCTGGAGAATAAACCTCCTCCTCACAGCTGCCCATATCCCTTAATGTTGATGATGTAGTTGTTACTGACAAGGAGCACATGGCTGAGCTCTTTAATCACCAGGATTCCTATTTGACTCTAACATTTACTCATCTCCAACCCCTTCTAATGCAACTATCCCCAATGCTCCTCTCACCAACTGTCTTCTCTGTTGGAATCCAGTCCGTCTGCTGGAGAGTATATCGACAGAAAGTCTCTGATTGTGTTCATAATGGATGGTTGTCGCATAGAATAGATGTTTTGGCGGTTGTCGGTATTCTCGTACTAGACTTACGTAATTTCCAGTTGCAGACTAGTAATTATACGTTTCGGATTTGCTCTTATTCTGTCATGATCGATAGTCTCAGAGATTAACCATTTCCAGCCGTGTAGCCAAAACTACAGCTGTATGGCCTCCGTGGCCTGTAGAATTGTAACCATTCCAACGTGGGGACTCTGTCCTGGCATTCTCAGACTTAATGTATTACACCCTGACTACACGCGCGAGCGTTGCAAAATAAATGTAGAAATCTATATTATTAAATGATTGCACCCACAGTGCTCGTGCACGTCAACGAGCATCTGTGTTGCCAAGGGCGAAAATAAAAGTGACGCAGATCATGCTGCAAGTTCTGCCTCTCCCATCTCCTCATTGGTTTATATAAGCAGATACCCACGTGCCATCTCCTCATTGGTTATACCCACGTGGGAGATTGAAAGACGAACTGTGTTGTCAATCATCGTGGTAATACCATGAAAGTTTAGATGCCAATCACCATATAAGTTCAAAGAAAAAAAAGCCTGGAAGGAGGAGAGATGACTAGAAACGATTCGGTTGACTGTTTGTGTGGATTAATTGGCAGAGTAGAGGACCTTGTTTATTTCAGTAAAAATAACTCAATGTTTATATCCCAGGACAAATGAGCTAACAACAGCAAGCTAGCTAAATGGGACAAATTAGCTAGCAAGTGCAAACTAGCTAGCCAAATTGGCATAAATGTTTAATGCTTTTCGACCTGTCCCCAAATTAATGTAATTTGTTCAGAGTTTGTTTTGATATTTAAACCCGCGTGCCGTGATCACGTTTGGTGTGGGGGGACAAAATAAATGTTGCACGATGGCGGACGATCACCACATGCGCGCAGCCGGTATGGGTTCCGTGTTAATGTAAATTTAGTAGGAAGTGGGTTTTATACTCTGTGGAAGAAGGGGCGGTTCCATGACGTCGACTTAATGTCTATGCTCACGTGGGCATGACCACTAATTTGGTTAACTTTATATGAAAACCCATATTTTCTCATTTAGAAGGTTAACATCACATTACATCTTTTCAGAAATAGTTTCATGTTTAATCACATACGTTTCACAATATTTAGATGTAAACCTGACAGCTGGGTACACTTTAAGAGATAACAGTTATGTGTGTTTCCCGTCCTTCATTGGATCACCAAAGGAAACACACTCGTCATGACTGTCCCTTAAGTGTCCACGGACCATTCCCACATTCTCAAAAATAGATTTTATTATAAAAATTATTCAAACTTTTGATTTCCAAGGTTCTCTGTGTTCCACAGTTTACTTTCCAATCTCAAATACTACAGAGCACAAGGGCAGCATATTTTATGACCGAGCATAAAACAGTCGACTTCCCGCTCTCCCCCTCTATGAGAGAGAGCACACTGTACAGTCGCTGCCAAAAGTTTTGAGAATGACACAAATATTAATTTTCACAAAGTTTGCCACTTCAGTGTCTTTAGATATTTTTGTCAGATGTTACTATGAAATACTTAAGTATAATTACAAGCATTTCATAAGTGTCAAAGGCTTTTATTGACAATTACATGAAGTTGATGCAAAGAGTCGATATTTGCAGTGTTGACTCTCTGCAATCCGCCCTGGCATGCTGTCAATTAACTTCTGGGCCACATCCTGACTGATGGCAGCCCATTCTTGCATAATCAATGCTTGGAGTTTGTGGGGTTTTCTTTGTCCATCCGCCTCTTGAGGATTGACCACAAGTTCTCAATGGGATTAAGATCTGGGGAGTTTCCTGGCCATGGACCCAAAATATCGATGTTTTGTTCTCCGATCCACTTAGTTATCACTTTTGCCTTATGGCAAGGTGCTCCATCATGCTGGAAAAGGCCTTATTCGTCACCAAACTGTTCCTGGAGGGTTGGGAGAAGTTGCTCTCGGAGGACGTGTTGGTACCATTCTTTATTCATGGCGGTGTTCTTAGGCAAAATTTTGAGTGAGCCCACTCCCTTGGCTGAGAAGCAACCCCACACATGAATGGTCTCAGGATGCTTTACTGTTGGCATGACACAGGACTGATGGTAGCGCTCACCTTGTCTTCTCCGGACAAGCTTTTTCCGGATGCTCCAAACAATGGGAAAGGGGATTCATCAAAGAAAATGACTTTACCCCAGTCCTAAGCAGTCCAATCCCTGTACCTTTTGCAGAAAATCAGTCTGTCCCTGATGTTTCTCCTGGAGAGAAGTGGCTTCTTTGCTGCCCTTCTTGACACCAGGCCATCCTCCAAAAGTCTTCGCCTCACTGTGCGCGCAGATGCACTCACACCTGCCTGCTGCCATTCCTGAGCAAGCTCTGTACTGGTGGTGCCCCGATCCAGCAGCTGAATCAACTTTAGGAGACGGTCCTGGCGCTTGCTGGACTTTCTTGGGCGCCCTGAAGCCTTCGTCACAACAATTGAACCGCTCTCCTTGACGTTCCTGATGATCCGATAAATGGTTGATTTAGGTGCAGTCTCTCTGGCAGCAATATCCTTGCCTGTGAAGCCCTTTTTGTGCAAAGCAATGATGACGGCACAGGTACGTGTTTCCTTGCAGGTAACCATGGATGACAGAGGAAGAACAATGATTCCAAACACCACCCTCCTTTTGAAGCTTCCAGTCTGTTATTCAAACTCAATCAGCATGACAGAGTGATCTCCAGCCTTGTCCTCGTCAACACTCACACCTGTGTTAACGAGAGAATCACTGACATGATGTCAGCTGGTCCTTTTGTGGCAGGGCTGAAATGCAGTGGAAATGTTTTGGGGGATTCAGTTAATTTGCATGGCAAAGAGGGACTTTGCAATTCATCTGATCACTCTTCATAACATTCTGGAGTATAATGCAAATTGCCATCATACAAACTGAGGCAGCAGACTTTGAAACAAATAATAATTTTCACATTCTTAAAATTCTCTACAGTCGTGGCCAGATCATCACAGGAGAGTTGACACCTCCAATTACCACAATGATAATGTAACTGTTCACATCCCTGACATTGCTTTCCCAGACATTATGTGTGCGCTGTGCATGTTTCAGCCATTGGAGTCAGTGGAGTAGTAGACAATACCGGGCCACTGTGGAAGTCCATTGATTGCCAAAAGTTACCAATTGCATAGGAAAGACGTAATCATAAAGGCTCAACCTGAAAAATATATACTTTTCTGATAATAAATTAATAGCCTATGGCCAAGGCTATTTCCAACCCGAGTTAAGCGCGAGTAAATGGAACAGAGTTACATTTTTATGCACTTTTCTCCTTATGCGTATTCTGATCTTGAACTTGAGCATGAACATAGCATGCTATTCACCCACTATTTGTTTGGGATGGAAATCTTAAAAATGAAGGTGTGGCAGAGACACACCTCTAAGACGTATTCTGACCTTGACTTAATTCCCTCGTAATTCCACCACCTTTACGAGTGAGGAAACCATGAATGATAACTTTTGGACATCAGAAGAGGGATTACTCACCGAGGACTGGAAGAAACGTTTTCCTTTAACGAATCCGACGAGAAGGATATCCTGCTTTCACTGGAACTGGCCCAGATCCATGGTTTTTGCGTGAAAAGACGCAGGAAAAGCGGGCCGCAGATCGGGCAGCCTTATGAGAATCCATAGGCAAGCAAGTAAACTCCCACAGCAATCCGTTCTTCTTACTAACGTGCAATCATTGGAAAATACAATTGATGACCTATGATTAAGATTATCCTACCAATGGGACATTAAAAACTGTAACATCTTATGTTTCACCGAGACACGGCTGAACGACAATACGGACAGTATAGAGCTAGCGGGATTTTCCATGCACTGGCAGAACAGAGACGTTACCTCTGGTAAAACGAGGGGTGGGGGTGTGTGTCTATTTGTCAGTAAGCTGGTGCGTGATGTCTAACATTAAAGAAGTCTCGAGGTATTGCTCGCTTGTGGTAGAGTACCTTATGATAAGCTGTAGACCACACTATCTAGAGAGTTCTCATCTATATTATTCGTAGCCGTCTATTTACCGCCACAGAACGAAGCTGGCACTAAGACCGCTCTCAACCAACTTGATATGACAATTGAGACACACAACACACTTGAGGCCATGCTTAATTTTATTCAATGCAAAAGAGAAACAAAACAAACCTACAATGTTCAGCAATATGTTGAATGACACCAGACGGTCTGATAAACAAAATGGAAGCAATGCTTCATCAGGAGGATGGACAGACTAATTTACGGCAACACTGTACAACGTCCACTCATTTATAAATAAATAGCCATTAATCTTAGCCTTAAACGGCCTAATAAGACAACTGTAACAGTAGTCCCATAGCAATATCATTTTCTACAAAATTCCAGAGACACATAACTTCTCTTTTGGTAATTCTATAAATATACCCCAATGAAAAACAAACACCAATGTTTGAATCGTATAGGGTGTGGGGAGTACTGTATGTTTGTGATATCTTCATCCTTTAATCCCCAACCTACACAAGTTGTTGCTCGACGAGGCTACTTTAATAGACAAAAGGAAAGTGTTGACGCTGGTGGGAGACAGTAAGAAGCCTCTACCCGTATTGGAGTGACAAACTTTGCCACATTCTGCCTTCAGTCAGCTATAAGGGAAGGGGAAAAAATATTTGCCTTACAGAACATCAGTCTGGTCTCCATGTGTGCAGTAGATGTGGGGTCTCTAAAATGTACCAAATGAGTGTGGCATCTACCACAACATGTGATACATAATTGTCTTGAAATACTTAAATGCAAATGAAATAAATCAGTATTTTTCTATACCTGATAAGTATGCAAAATAATACAAGCTGTGTGTTAATCTCACTGTCAAGCAGTATCCTATAAACAAACTTTTGACAAGGAATTTGACATTGAGAATTTAAAAAAAGATACAATTCTGAAAACATTTTTGACTGAACTAAAACGGAATCAACAATAATTACTGTTTATGGTAAAATTCATGTAATGGTCCTAACTAGGGCTGTAGTCCATTTTCATAGTCCAAAGTATAAATCACAATCCTTAATAACATTAAATTGTTCTATATCATAAGTTTATATCCATAGTTAAGAAACTTCATTTACAGACAGACATTTCACCAAATCTGGTCAATTTTGTGACAATTGAAAGGAGGTAACGTACAAACATATGTTTATTTTTAGTTCACAAACCTGCTGTGAACACACAGCATTAAGAAAGTACAGTGTGGTTTAAGATGTGTTCTTTAAAACACATTTTTCAAATGGTGGGATAAGCTGGAAAAAAACAACAACACTTGGCCTAGTCGTGCAATGTATTGGGTGGCTAACACTAGCTGTGTGCTTGTTGGTTTTTTTGCTCTTGTTTTTTGGCCCTCAATGTTGTGTGTAGCTTATGCAGACTTATTAGCTTGCATTTGAACCTAAAACATGGAAAAAGCGTTGTCACCTCAGAATACAGCATACAAAAGTCTCTGAGCTGATTGCACTAGGTTTACAATCAGCTCATTGCACTGACATACAAAAACAAAACAAGCGTAAGGCCACACATTTGAACAGATAAGCAACATTCTGTCTATACAGATGAGTAACATTCAGTGCTTCAGTGTGCCAAATAAAACATATGGCATTCATATCTTTTATTTTTTGTCTCTCTTTTGGCATATACAAAACCACATACACATTGCTGTAATAAAATGGCTAAAACCAGACAATCTCTTGTACTAAACACATCAGTGATATCCATTTACAACTCTTAACTAAATAGTGTTTTACATTCCAGTTGTGCATATCTTTAACTGAGTCCCCATGTCCAGTTTGAAATTTTAAAGGAAAATGAACAGGAATGAAAAGAGATAACAAAACAACACAAACAGAAGTATGCATTCATCTAACTGGCATTGCAGGTGCTGAATCCTCATGGATATGTACAGTGAAGTGCAAATTGAATGTGGACTGTTCCATTTGAAGGGAAATGGTGGGGGTGGCTGGGAGTGTACAGGAAGATCCATTAGGGCTTGGCAGGTACCACTTTCTTCGGGGTGGCTGGTTTCTTGGTTTGCCACAGGTGGCCGTGGATCGTGATGGCGTCCACGCTCGCAGACATGGTCTTGGCGGGGATCTGGCTGAACTGCTTCCTGTCTGAATTGTACTTGTAGAGGCCCTCAATCATCTTACGGGTGATCCGATTGGGCCCAATGCCGGTAAGCTTGGTGGCCTCGTCCGTCTCGGGGCAGTACGTGTACAGTGAACGGAATTGGCAACCACCATCCCGGAACAACACCAAAAAGTTGTTGGCCTCGGATTTCTCCATTTCCTGCAAAAAGGGAGCAAAGAAATTATCATTGTCCTCATACAGCATAGTAGAAGACAACAGACATGTCTAGCTGTCATCAAGGAAAGGGGTGGCTACTTTGAAGAAATATATTTTGATTTGTTTAACACTTTTATGGTTACTACATGATTCCATATGTGTTATTTGATAGTTTTGATGTCCACTATTATTCTACAATGTAGAAAATAGTAAAAATAAAGAAAAACCCTTGAATGAGTAGGTGTCCAAACCTTTGACTGGCACTCAGTGGTGTTAAGTCATTTTTGGGGGTATCTGTACTTTACTTTACTATTTATATTTTTGACAACTTTTACTTTTACTCCATACATTTCCCCTGACACCCAAAAGTACTCGTTACATTTTGAATGCTTAACAGGACTGGAAATTGATCCAATTCATGCACTTATCAAAAGAACATCCCTGGTCACCCCTACTGCCCCTGACTATCCATAAAATAAAAAAACAAGAAAACGTTGCCGTCTGGTTTGTCTAATATAAGGATTTTTAAATGATTTATACTTTTACTTTTGATACTTAAGTATATTTTTAAAATTGACATTTACTTTTGATATTATGTATCTTTAAAATGAAATACTTTTAGACTTTTACTCAAGTAGTATTTTACTGGGTGACTTTCACTTTTACTTGTCATTTTCTATTACGGTATCTTTACTTTTACTCAAGTATGGCAATTGGGTACTTTTTCCACCACTACTGGTACTGTATACAAATATATTTACAAAAAAATATATGGGGGATTGGAAATGATGCAGCCAATTACAATAATGGAAGCTACAATCTATAAGCAATATTAAAGCTTATCTACACCCCAAAAAATAAAATGTAAACACATTCCTAATAAACATCACCATAATCAAATTAATATAATGTTAAGAAATGATTCATCTGAGATGTTATTACATTGTATTGAAGAGCTACCAACACCGTAGAAATAGAATGACTAGATTGTAGAGAACACATTACCTCTAGGATCTTGTTCTTCTGGCCTTCGTTGACCTTGCCTGCCAGGCAGCAGTGGGCCAGTGCGTTCTGAATGATATGCTTATTCGATTTGGAACTTGGCTCCTTGTACAATTTGGGTCCTGTGCACACAAGGGGAAGATTATCAGTCATCATAGCAACCATTCTATCTGGGGCCTCTGACTTGTCCCAGCAGTTTGTCAATAAATAATTTATAGGCATTATCTTAACATTACTCATCATGTAATCTTAAGACCAAGGGCCCTCTACGTTATCATCATCTCGCTCCTCTGTTTTGTTTGTCTCAAGTCAAAAACATAATAATTAATGCTGACCAATCATGGCATTAGATTCAACATGTTACCCAACCAATGTGCAGTGACAAAAACATAAACTGAAGCTGTTAGTGGTACTTCCAACTTTGAAAGGGTCTCTTTGTAAAATGCATCCCCCTGGTGGAAACTAGGCGAATTGCAACAACAGCCTGAACTAAAACAACTCTTCCCCCACCATAAAGCGGCAATATGTAACATTTTTTGGCGACCAACCAAACTCACATAGAAATGTGAGTTATAGATCTGCCATTCTCATTGAAAGCAAGTCTAAGAAGCGGTAGATCTGTTCAATGTGCAGCAGTTCTATGATTTCTGTTCTTACTTTCAGTTTGTACACCAGCTTCAAACAGCTGAAAATACAACATTTTTGGTTTGGTCTACAAACTATATTTGCTTGTTTTGTCACAAACTGAAATTAGAGGAACTATTAGAATTTTAGCAACCAGGAAATGGCAGACCAATTTCTGCATAGTGCATTTTTAAGTTTAGCTTTGCATCATTTTACTTTTGGTTTAGCACACCAGTTTCAAACAGCTGACAATACAATATGTTTGCTTATTGAAAATATATTTCACATCGGTTTAGATGGTACAATGATTCTCTACACTGCTTGTTTTTCCTCACATAAACTGAAATTAGGTGAACATTATAGCATTTTAGCAACCAGGTACTGGCAAGGCAATTGCAGGGGGTCTATACTTGCAAACATCAGAAAAGGTTTAAGTTTAAAATGTGCTTCAGCCGATTAAAATCGTCGACCTATTTGCGTGTGATAAAACGCTACATGTTAGCTGTTCCCATTAGATAACCTGGCACATTTAGCCCTATGCTAACCTGACCAGCTGGCCGTGATTGACCACTTGTTCATAAAATCAAAGACGGTCAAAGATCATACCTCCAAGAAATGCGAACCATTACAAGTACTGTAACAGGGGAGATCTTAAGGGTATGATCTTTCACAGTATTCACGATTCATTCAGGATTATCCGTAATCATGGTAGCATCCACATTAATTTAGAAGTGTTTAGAAACATATTCTAATCTTATTTACAATAAAGGTGACTCCAAAATGACACAATACATGATTTACCATACTGAATAGCATATTAATGGGCACAAGATAATCTGTAACACAACCAAAACTAATTGCAAATGCATCCAACAACTTTGGAGAGTCAAAAACTCGGTGTAGTCATTGTGTGATAGGAATATGGGACAAAATACTACACTTTTGACAAAATACTACACAATTTAGCCGCTTACCTTTTACCAGTCATTGTCTTTCAAAAGAGATATTGAATTGTGTTTGGTTGTCAATGTAACCAGGAGCGTTTTATGCACCCATTATTTAAGAGGCAACATGAAGTACGTATGGATGGATGGGGGGTGATCCGGAGTGGGGCTGATGTTGGAGAAGGGGGGCTGATGTTGGCAAATGTAGAATTTTTCAAACACCTGAAACAACTTTTCCTTGCAATCTAGAGCCATATTATTATGCTTAAAAAAAAAAGACAAATCTGAGGGGGAACATGCCCTTCCCCCCCCCTTATGGGCATGATGCCTCTGAACATAACCAAATATCAACAAAGAATATAACTAAATATAGACAAACTGGAATTAAATCCAGAGTAAATCTGTGGCACAGATGGAACTATGCAAGCAGAAGATACATCTCCTTCAAATCTTGCTATTTGGTTGCGGTGACAACAAAACACATTTCAATATCACTTAATATCATTTAACTTTGAAATCAACCAGAGCTTGAAATCCTAGGTCTATTTATTGTCTATTTTTAGTTTAATTCTAGGGTTAATTGAAACAATAGTTGTTGATGACGTTGTAATTGCTATATAGGCCTAAATAGTATAATTAATGATATATAAGTGATAAAGTACGGTCACATTTAATTTGCTCTGTAAAACCTACCCTTTGGAAGGACTTCGATAGCAGCAGTGAATACATTTAGTTTTTAAGTGGAGATCTCTCAACAATCATTCTCACCATAGTACATTGGTAATAGTCAGTGACAAATTTTATAGCGAAGCAGGGCTTGATTAAACCCCATTGGGTAACGTGTATTCTGTTGTGTATTCTGTTGAGTGTGGAATGTACAGTGTCTATTTTGTATACAGCAGTACTGTGTCTCTAAGACAATTTCCCCTCACGGACATTAGTTAATCCTATATCCTAGCCTACATAAAAGCAGTTTAGATTAATGAACTGGACCCAAATCAGATATCTTAAAAGCATGAAGTACACTCAGTTAGCAAAGCCAATCATGAAGAATTATAATACAGCTAATACAAATGATCCAATAATGTGCCACTGGTGTGTGTAATGAGTTGATCACCCACCGGTGTACTCTGTGTTAGATTTAACAGACGAGGTGGTGGAACCGTTCTCCCAATCGTCCTCCCCATTCCGGCTCCCAGATCGACAAGGGGACAGAAAACCATCTGCAGAATCAGGCCTGACACACACACACACACACACGAGAGAGAGAGAGACACACAGAGACACCAACACAAGCACTTAGGTCACCTCTCTCCACAGGTATTTCCTTTTCAAAGGTCAGCTTTGTTACCACATATAGAATGATGTAAGAACTTCTCGCTTGCCATGGGAAAACTGTACAAGCTATTTGTGTGCACAGTACAAACAGTGTGTACCCAAGTCATTTGAACATCGCTAACAGGGATTGGCTTTGGCTACTGCGGTCCTTTGCTTATCGAAACCTTAAGTTCAAGTTCTCTAAAGGGCTTTTCAAACAACTGAACCAAACCAAGCTGTACTGAGCTGGCCTGACTACCCATCCACCATAGTTGCTGGAACCATACTGAAAAGGACCATGTGTAAACAAAATATCTGAGCCAGCACAGTTTGGTTCGGGTTGGAACAATAGCGTGAAAAGGGTATATCTTTACTCTCATACAAGCATGGGCAGCAGTGAAGCAATGTGATGCAATCAAGTGTTCTTGAGGGATAGATATTACAAGCGCCTATATCACGAAGCATCTTATCTAGGTACACTTAGCATAGGGAAGAGGTTAAGAAGCAGTAGGAATATAGGCAGTGACAATGTGACATAGGGAAACAGAACAATGCTGTTTATTGTTCTGTGTAATGCATTGGGGAAAAATGCATTTACGCAGGGGTTGATGCTGAGATCTCTGTCACATTGAAGGATGTTGGTGGGACCATGAAGCATCACATGGATCGTGTTCATTAGACACCAAATGGATAAAAATGGACTAAAACAGGAGGGACTACCTGGACTTTCCAATAAGAAACACATATTTTAGTTTTCTGTTACAAAATGTTTTCCTTTGCGTGTCCTAATGAACAGGACCCTTGACTTGGTATTGGCCCAGTGTCTTAAGAATTCCCATAAGGACTCTCATTCTTATGCTACAGAAGCTGGGACAGTGAGGTGGATTCAGAGTTAAACTACTACACAGGAACTAACCTTCTCCTTCTCAGTTTAGGAGAGCTCAGAAAGAAGCACAGGCTGCCAGAATGTAAGCTAGCACTTCTGACAGTTCCAAAACATTAGTGGTCAAAGAGAGTAGGTAGGAAAAAAGAGTGTAGAGAATACAGAAATGTTAGGTTAAAAGCCGTTGGCTAGAGAGAGGGTTAAAAAGCAGGTCAGAAGTGATACTCAAGTTCAATGAAACAGAGTATGAATAAACATTTTGGGACATTTTTCAAACTTTAACTTAGGTAGAATTTTCACTTGTCCCATTGACATCAATGCATGACTAAGTGAAAATGAAACTTAAGTCAAAGTTAGGATTCACCCCTTAAAGTAGAATACATGCTAAGAGGAAATTCAACTAGGAATATGCAGAAATGTGTTTCATATACTGTTAATATGAAGGAATCTCACCTTGGTGTTCTCTTCTCAGAGTGCACACTGTCGCTGTCTCCCAGGTTGAGCGAGGCCAGAGACAAGCTGGAGACTGAAAAAACACGAGGTCGTGAACCTGGATGTGAAACAAGTTTTGCACAAGATGGGACAACACCGTTACACCACGATCACAACACAGTCCGTCCACAGTATTTTGTGCCCACCTTGTCAAAGCTATCTGCAGCATCATTTGATGTTTACAAACACACACATATCTCTGTATGGCTCCTTAAATTTGGCAGGATTTTGATTTTGAGTTCACTTTCTTAGTCAAAGAATGATGATGGATGCCATGGAAACCATACAGAGTCCCACATAGCATAATGAGATGTCCTTGCCAGATTATCAGAGATCGATTCAAGCCTCACATTATCATTACAAGATCAAATTGGTTGAATTGGTTTGGCAAAGCGGTTAAGAAATCAGGCAGGGTTAGCTACTGGATTGTAAAGAAGTTGCTTTCATAATGAAGCAATTTCTTAATAGTACTAGTTGGCATGCAGATCTCAACCAGAACTAGTACACTCTCTAGTCTACCATAAGAAGCCACACTGAGCTGCAGAGAAACAGTGTTTTATTGCAGATGGCACAAAGCTAGCTGTGGTGCCAGATGGGTGGCACTTGGGCAGACACGGCACACCAACACGACACAGACGGTGAGCCCTGAGAGTGGCTGTCTCCATGGTTACCTGCCACCCTGGTCGGGGTTCTGGGGGAGTCCATGCTGTCCCGGTGGATGGACTTGGGCCGGGCTCTCCTCTGTTTGGAGCCGGCCAGCCGCAGCTTCATCACTGTGTCCATGTCCTCCATGAGCTTGAGCTGCTTCCTCCTCATGTACTCCTGCTTGATGAACTCCCGGCGGGCCTTCTCCTCCTCCTTCCTCACGTGCTCCTCCTCTGCTTTCACTCTGAAAGGAGAAATAGATGATGACCAAGAATCAAGAACATGTAAAACTATGACCGGGACACAATCATACATAGACAATGGTATGCAATTGATCAAAGTATTTGAATATTGATTGATGCACATTACCAGACAATCAGTAGTAATGTACTTTGATCAATTGCATTAGCAATTCATGCTTCTACACCTGCATTGCTTGCTGTTTGGGGTTTTAGGCTGGGTTTCTGTACAGCACTTTGTGACATCAGCTGATGTAAGAAGGGCTTTATAAATACATTTGATTGATTGATTGATGTACTTTGACAAATACAATTTGATTGACTAACGTCAAACAACATGATACTATGTGTGAGGGGCTTTAAAAACAGCTCAAGTGTGAGTCTTTGTATGTGGGTGTGAGTATGTGCATGCTTGTGCATGATTGTAGTGGAAGGGAATACAGACCGTGCCTCCTCCTTCTTCTGCTCTAGCTCCGCCTCCTGCTGCAGCTTCTTCTGCTGCGTCTCCTTCTCCCTCCTCAGCCTCTTCTCCACAAGAGCAGCCCTCTTCTGAGCCATGTTGCTCTCCCCCTTACCGTCATCCTGGGGACAGGTACACACAGTAGTGGTGTTCTTTCATAACCAGTGGTGTACAGTTACAGGAACTCTCAGGACTTCCCTGGTTAATGTGAGATGTTATTTCTTCTGGTACATTTAAAGGGGCAGCTGCACAGACCAAGATTATACCTACCACTCAGGACTTGAAAGCAGTTTTAGTGGAGACTTATCGCTGAACATGCTAGCACTTTCAATAGACTATTAATTGAACATGCTTTTTAGTCTAAGAGTAGGCCGCCCTAGGCAGAGGCCCCTTGCTGGGTGTATTTCCTAAGTAATTACAACTAAACAGGGAGCGATGCTCTCTTTAATAGCAATACGCCTCTACTGACGACTATTTCTTACTATGGCACACAAGATCCAATACCATGTGCAAAATCTGATCATTTGATCTGAATGCTGAAAATTGCATGTGAACCTCATCACAACTATCCTACAACGAGCTCAACATCTCTACGAACCCACTTCTCAGCAGCTGCATCTGAATTATTCACAATCTCCAGTTTCCTGACCTAGATAAAGGCACAGACAACTGTAGCTAGCTAGATACCCTCCCCAGAACAGGAAAGACCAAGTTGTCCTCGGCTTGACCTATTTAAAAAATCATTCATCTCATATTATAAACAGAGTATTTCCTTCCAATAAACAAAGCACAGGATTTTTCAATTACATTAGACAATAGTCATTTTTGGCGGCCAAATATCCAGAATCTGACATTTACACACTAATGTAACAGTTATTGTTTTGGAGATTATTCCCAAACATAAAAAGGTCCCGAACAGTCAAAAAAGTGGTCTCTTGGAACAACTTACACCGGGTTAAGCCGCCTTAAAATTGCTGTACTGAATGAAATATTACCACTACCATGTCTATTTTTATTTACCAAACATAATTCAACATAATCGCAATAGCTTCTTTTTTTTCCGATTACAGGCTCAAAATGGCTAGAAACAAAGACCTTTTTTCTGAAACTTGTCAACTTATTGTTCTGAGAAATGAAGGCTACTCCATGCGAGAAATTGCCAAGAAACTGAAGATCTCGTTACAACGCTGTGTACTACTCCCTTCCCTGCCTCTAACCAGAATAGAAAGAGGAGTGGGAGGCCCAGTGCACAACTGAGCAAGAGGACAAGTACATTACAGTGTCTAGTTTGAGAAACAGACGCCTCACATGTACTCAACTGGCAGCTTCATTAAATAGTACCAGCAAAACACCAGTCTCAACATCAACAGCAACATCAACAGTTCCTCTGTCCAGTGTCTGTGTTCTTTTGGCCATCTTAATCTTTTCTTTTTATTGGCCAGTCTGAGATATGGCTTTTTCTTTGCAACTCTGCCTAGAAGACCAGCATCCTGGAGTCGCCTCTTCACTATTGACGTTAAGACTGGTGTTTTGCTGGTACTATTTAATGAAGCTGCCAGTTGATGACTTGTGAGGTGTCTGTTTCTCAAAATAGACACTCTAATGTCCTCTTGCTCAGTTGTGCACCGGGGCCTCCCACTCTTTCTATTCTGGTTAGAGCCCGTTTGCACTGTTCTTTGAAGGGAGTAATACACAGCGTTGTACGAGATCTTCAGTTTCTTGGCAATTTCTCGCATGGAATAGCCTTCATTTCGCAGAACAAGAATATACTGACGATTTTCAGAAGAAAGTTCTTTGTTTCTGGCCATTTTGAGCCTGTAATCGAACCCACAAATGCTGATGCTCCAGATACTCAACTAGTCTAAAGAAGGCCAGTTTTATTGCTTATTTAATCAACACCACAGTTTTCAGCTGTGCTAACATAATTGCAAAAGGGTTTTCTAATGATCAATTAGCCTGTAAATTATAAACTTGGATTAGCTAACACAACGTGCCATTGGAACACAGGAGTGATGGTTGCTGATAATGGGCCTCGGTACTCCTATGTAGATATTCTATAGAAAATCTGCAGTTTCCAGCTACAATAGTCATTTACCACATTAACAATGTCTACCCTGTATTTCTTATCAATTTGATGTTGTTTTAATGGACAAAAATGTTGCTTTTCTTTAAAAAACAAGGACATTTCTAAGTGACCCCAAACTTTTGAACGGAAGTATAGGTATTTTCAAAGAACCGTCAGTCAAGGTAAGCTTGACTCAGTCTAATAGCTCCCCGCCCACTGTCTTTTCAGACTTCCTGGTAGTTTGACATGAGAGAAAAAGTACTTTTTCTAAAATGTTGAGTATTTATATATCGGGAAGAAATATTATGGGTGATGTTTTAGTCACTCAAAATGCTTATTTACATGGGAATCAGAATGATTGTTCGGGATCTTTAAATTGTACAGAACGTTTGCCTCTGGGGATACTCTTGAGCCAAAAGGGTTCTAAATGGACAGAAATATTGTGTCAAAATTAGCTCACAACTATTAGCAAAACAACTTCTATCATGTATCTTTAACTTCCTACCTTAAAGAAAAAGCCACAGGACATTTTCTCGTCATCGCCATAGATCCCCTCCATGTCTCCACTCTCCTCCATGCCTTCTCCCTCAAGAGGCTTGAACACATACAGAGGCACCTCAATCAGGTTGCTTCTTGCCCCGCCAAAGAGGTCTGAGATAAGGGGGGTCTCGGTGGGGGTGACCGTAAAGGTCTCTTTCACTGGCTGGGCCAGCACTTCAGATACAGTCGACACTATTATGGGTTTGAGCTCATCCATTTTCACCTGCTTCTTCTCCTCTACTTCCATCTCCTCATGTTCCTCTGCTTCATCCTTCTTGGCAATCTCTCGGGTCCCTTCTTGTCTTTTCTGCTTGTCTTTGGCTGGGGAGGAGGGAGAAGAGGCACTACCTGCCTCTGTCTCTGGGGATAGCAGCGGTTCAGTGTCCCTGTCCCTATCCTTGTCCTCTGTCTCTGTGGTTTGACCGGCGGGTTTCTCCCCCATGTAGGCAAAGGCCATGGGCTGGAATGGGGAGAACCGGCGCAGGCGGGGGAGGCTGTCCACAGACTGGGGCGCTGTCAGGCAGCGGTTATAGGGGGCCAGCTTGAGCTCGCTGGGGCGCGGCGTGCGGGGGTTCCGTGAGTGAAAGGAGGCCGACTTCCTCTTGATGCTCGTGGGCGAGCGGTGGGCGGAGCGGGGTGAGTCGGCCGGGGAGGGTGAGCCAGAAGAGCGGGTGGAGGCGTGGGCGTATTTCTGTGGCGAGGTCTGGGGAGGGGGGATGACCCAGGCCTGTTGTTGCTTTTGTTCTCTCATGGCCATGATGACCTCCTGTTGTTGGGCCAGGCGCTGCATCTCTGTCTGCAGGAAGCCCAACGAGTGGTTCAGCTTCTCGATGGAGCGTGTGTATTCAGCTAGATCCACCTCACCGGGTCCTTGACCTCCGGCGGGACCTTGACCTCCCTCTTCTCCTCCTCCGGAGGAGGATTTCAGCCAGCGGGCCCCAGAGAGTCCCTGCCCCTGCTCAGCCCCGTCGGGCGTGTCCGCTTTGCTCCCCCCTGTTTTCCTCTCATCTTCCGTTGTCGTCTTCCCCCCTTCCTCCTGTCCTCCTACCCCTGAGGCGCCGTCACCCTTCCTCTTGACCACGTCCAGGAAGATGGAGCGGCCCATCCTCTGGCGGTGGCGAGTGAATGCGGCCTCCACCTTCTTCTTCTGCGCCTCAATGGCTTTTCGCTTCTCCTCCAGGCGCATGCGCAGCTCCACCATCTCTGTCGCCATGGCCTGGGCCGGGTCGCTAGGGAGAGGGGCCTGGGCTGGCCCAGTTGGAGTGTCTTGGGTGAGAGGCGCAATCTGTTGATGCACGGGGCTGTGTTCCGGAGTGGGTGCCCAGGAGACGGACAACGGGAGGCCCAGTTCTGAGCCCTCGGGGGTGGTCTTGAGGGAGCTGCCGCCCCCGCTGCTGCTGCTTCTTCCCCCCGATTCGGGGACACCGAGCTTCCGGAACTTCTGCTCGGCAAAGCTGGTCATCTTGGTGCCGGAGCTGGTGGAGGGAGATTTGGCGTAGCCGGAGCTGCTGGGGCAGGGGCTGGGCGTGTCCATGTCCAGCTCCATGCTCAGAGCTTCCCTCAGCGATGAGTCCTCGTCCAGGGTCTCAGCGATGTCCTCGGTCCTCACGTGGATGCCCGTGTCCACCTCCGTAGTGTCTGTGGTGCTCAACGAGTCCAGGTCCCTCTTCTCCGGTCGAGCATTAGGATCCAGGCCAACTTCACCACCTCCTCTGCCCTGGTTTGGACTGTGCAGGAAGAACCCATTTTTGATGCCCTCTGTCAGAGGGCGCTGTGGGGCCTGCCTACCGGTGTTGTGGATTATCTGAAGGGCTTCCTCCATGCTGGGGGTGGCGATGCCATTTCCGTGCCTGTCCAGGTTTGAGCCACCATTGGGGAACCTCAGTGGGCCTCCAGGGGGTTCAGGCCTGCCAGGCTGTCTGGGCAGATCGGGCCCTGCCAGGTTGTCCAGGCGGCCCTCCTCCTCGATGCCCGTTCCCTGCCCGTTGATGGGCTGGAAGGACAGGTTCCTCTTCATGCCCCGGGGCATCTGTTGAACCTTGAAGCCCTCTGTGCTGGCAGAGCGAGTCATGCTACGGCCGGGGGGAGTGGATGTCTGGGCGGTGTCCTCTTTGTCAAAAGGGATGTCGAAGGATACACCGTAAGGCCCAGACCTGGCAAAAACAAACAGCCAGTCAATCAGTCAAATGCTATTAGAATTGCACTTTTTTGTTGTACCAAACAATAATTGTATTTTGTCTGCTACAAGTCATTAATTGACTTACTCCATGATACTAACCTTTTCTCCTTGGGCCAAGTTCCTACACAGCCATCCACAAAGGACATTGAGGTTGATCTCTTTATTTCACCTGGATGAGAATATGCATCTCATATTAGATCCATCAATTGTTATTAAACTTTAATCTGTTTAATGATCAATTGGTAGAAGCCAAAACTTCTAGTGATCAAGTTACCTGAGTTCCTAGGTTGTGGTTGGAGAGGCAGGCTAGAGGGGGTGAAAAAAATAAAACATAATATTGTCAATCACGAACACCTACAAAAGTTAAAACATACAGGTTTCCAGATGACCAAGACATTATCACCTCTGTTGAGAGATTGTGGAACGGGGTCTTTTTTTAAGCTTGGCACCATAGCTTGAGCGCTGTATGTACAGTATGCGCCCACCCCAGACTACTTAATACATTCCAGATGGGTTTGCTTAACCTCTGATCAGTATCCCCTGCAGATAGCCATGATGCGGCGCACAATTGGCCCAGCGTCGTCCGGGTTAGGGGCGGGTTTTGCCGGGCCGGGATGTCCTTGTCCCATCGCACTCTAGTGACTCCTGTGGCAGGCCGGGCGCATGCACGCTGACTTCGTTCGTCAGTTGTACAGTGTTTCCTCCGACACATTGGTGCGGCTGACTTCCACGTTAAGCGAGCAGTGTGTCAAGAAGCAGTGCGGAGGACGCATGGCTCTCGACTTTCGCCTCTCTCGACTCCGTATGGGAGTTGCAGCTATTGGACAAGACTATAACTACCATTTTGGGAGAAAATGGATTACATTTACAAAAATAATAATAAAAAAAAAAGTTTTTATAGAGATCCAGTTCCAACGAGTCTTGTTCCATATAGACCTGGTCAGATCCAGACCCGGTCCGATTTGGGGGAAGAAGAAGAAAAGTCAATTTTTAAGCTAGCTGATTAAGTGCGAGGGGGAGGAGGTAGAAAGAGCCATTTTTACAATAACAGGGGAGGTTAGCATTTGTTGGGGGTATGATATTTGTACATCTGTAACTTTCTCACTCATCATTATTCACAATTCATTTAGGATTACCTGTAATTATGGTAGCATTCACATTCCTGTAGAAGTGTTTAGAAACAATGATATTCTTATTTACAATAAAAAGTATTTTCCATTGGGCACAAAATCATCTGAAACACAATTAAAACCAACAGCAAATGCATCCAACAAATGTGTAGAGTCACAAACTTGATGTAGTCATTGCATGCTATGAATCTGGACCAAATACTACATTTTTACTACCTTAATACACATATAAGTGAATTTGTCCAAATACTTTTGCTCCCCTAAAATATATATGCGTGCATACATTTTCGAATGGGTGCCCCCAGTGTGAATCGAACATGACGTACCAACTTAGCCAAACAGGACCATAAATTAATAAGAAATAGTACCTGGGTCGTTCTGGGCTGGGCGGTCTCTCCATGAAGCTCGTCTTGGTGACATTGGAGATGGGAACAGAGGGCATGTTCCTCAATGATGTGAGGGCTGGCTCTAAAAACCAAACACAAACACATTACTTTCATTAAAAGCCCAATAGAGCTGTTTTTATATCAATATCAAATCATTTCTGGGTAACAATTAAGTACCTTACTGTAGTAGATTTCCATTAAAATGGGCAAAATCTGCTTTTCAGCAACAACAACAAAAAATATCTTGCTAGGACTGTCTGGGAGTGGTCTGAGTGGGGAGGGGAAAACTGAAAACTAGCTGTTATTGGCAGAGAGGTTTGGAAATCTCGTTGTTATTGGTCTATTAACTCATTTACTGCATTTACTGTGATGTCACCATATAAAGCCAAAACTCCTGCCCATGCAAACCTGCTGATTAGAAGGTCCAGTGTAGATTGTATTTTCAACCAGCAACTATCAGGAAATAACACTGATAAAATTGTTTCACACTTTTACAGTAAGTGTTTCATCAGCTGTTGTAGAATATGATATAAAACAGTGGGAAACAATATATTTTGACTGTACTGGGCTTTTAAAACCATTAAATAGAACAGGAATGATTTAATCTGGATGTCTGAAGTTTGCAAAAATACAAAACAGTTCTGAAGTACAAAAAACTGCTTTCCTTCAGTGTCCAGCACTCTTGGTTGTACAAAGGAGGGCTTAACCACTTCAAACCACCAGAACAGCTCGGCCATAAACACAAGGTAGTTATTCTGGAAAAGACAAAAACAGACAGGATGTGGTGGTAAAGCTAAGGTTAATAGAAACAGGACTGCAACATAAACATTACACACCAGGCAAAAGACCACTGCAACATGAACTCTTGTAGAAAAATGTAACGGTTCAAAACTGTCAAATGCAGTATACCTGAGCTTCCACAAGATGTCTCTGTTAACTTCAAAAAGACAAACTATTATACACATCATAAATACTTACTTGAGATCAGTCAATTAAATACATTGACATTTTCTTTACGAAAACCTTCATAGACCAAAGAGAACCCAACTGGTTAGAGTAAAGAGTGAGTTAATTGAGTCACTTCGCTTACCTTGTTTATACAGTGTTTCCCCCATCAATTTAATAACCCTCAAAACAGAGGAGCTGTTACACATTTCCCAAGGTGTCACAATATTTTACAGTACACAGCCAGATCCCTTTAGTTAATATATCATTTACATAGTGGTATGTGGTGCTGTTGGTACTTGAATGTGCCTGTGCGTGAAAATAAAACCATTTGCCTAGTTTCTGCTCCTCTCGAGATGGTCACAGAACCAATGAATAGGGTTGACCCACAAGGACCTGTTTGGCCAGATCGCCTGTACACAAAGAGGGGAAAGCCTTTCTTCCTTTCCCTTGCTATCCTTATAATCGGATTGATTCACCATTGCAACTCATGCCCTGGTCAGAAACCAGGTCAGAAAGAACAGGAACGAAAATATATTCAAAGAGGTGCTGTCAAAAATATTGATTGATGACACTTACGAATTATGATAAAACACAATCAACGAGTCCCAGAAATGGCATGTGATAAATGCCTAGTACACATTTAGATAGATGGGAAAATGAACCATGGCCACGTCCTCATGACCAATCATGGTGTGTTATTGTTATTCCTTTGTTACCATCCTCATCCACTGACACTTAGCCCAAAGTCATACTCATTAGCAAAGAAAACACACTGCATCAGGAAGTGACTATCTTGACTTGTCCAGTAAGAAATGCTTATTTCCATTTTCAGTTGCAAAATGTTTTGCTACGGTTTGCCCTGATGAACATCACCCAGGGTTCCCCAAGGAGGCGGGCACACACACGTGTTCCGATATGACCTTGAGTATATGCAGTGTTCATCGGGTCAACAACACAATTGTTACCAAAATGAACATTCCCTTACTCAGTGCAAAAGCAGTGTGTGTGTGCATCTACAGTTGAAGTCATAAGTTTACATACACTTAGGTTGGAGTCATTAAAAATTGTTTTTCAACCACTCCACAAATTTCTTGTTAACAAACTATAGTTTTGGCAGGTCGGTTAGGACATCTACTTTGTGGTTGACACAAGTCATTTTTCCAACAATTCTTTTACAGACAAATTATTTCACTTTTAATTCACTGTATCACAATTCCAGTGGGGTCAGAAGTTTACATACAGTAAGTTGACTGTGCCTTTAAACAGCTTGGAAAATTCCAGAAAATTATGTCATGGCTTTCTGATAGGCTAATTGACATAATTTGAGTCAATTGAAGGTGTACCTGTGGATGTATTTCAAGGCCTACCTTCAAACTCAGTGCCTCTGATTGACATCATGGGAAAATCAAAAGAAATCAGCCAAGACCTCAGAAAAGAAATTGGAGACCTGCACAAGTCTGGTTCATCCTTAGGAACAATTTCCAAATGCCTGAAGATACTACGTTCATCTGTACAAACAATAATACGCAAGTATAAACACCATGGTATCACATAGCCGTCATACTGCTCAGGAAAGAGACGCATTCTGTCTCCTAGAGATGAACGTACTTCGGTGTGAAAAGTGTAAATCAATCCCAGAACAACAGCAAATGACCTTGTGAAGATGCTGGAGGAAACAGGTACAAAAATATCTATATCCACAGTCAAACAAGTCCTATATTGGCATAACCTGAAAGGCCACTCAGCAAGGAAGAAGCCACTGCTCCAAAACCGCCATAAAACAGCCAGACTACGGTTTGCAACTGCACATGGGGACAAAGATTGTACTTTTGGAGAAATGTCCTCTGGTCTGATTAAACAAAAACAGAACTGTTTGGCCATAATGACCATCGTTATGTTTGGAGGAAAAAGGGGGAGGCTTGCAAGCCGAAGAACACCATCCCAACTGTGAAGCATGCACTTTAAAAAATAGATGGCATCTTGAGGTAGAACATTATGTGGATATATTGAAGCAACATCTTGGTCGCAAATGGGTCTTCCAAATGGACAATGACCCCAAGCATAGTTCCAAAGTTGTGGCAAAATGGCTTAAGGACAACAAAGTCAAGGTATTGGAGTGGCCATCACAAAGCCCTCACAGACCTCAATCCTATAGAAAATTTGTGGGCAGAACTGAAAAAGTGTGTGCGAGCAAGGAGGCCTAGAAACCTGATTAACCAGCTCTGTCAGGAGGAATGGGCCAAAATTCACCCAACTTATTGTGGGAAGCTTGTGGAAGCCTACCTGAAACATTTGACCCAAGTTAAACAATTTTAAAGGCAATGCTACCAAATACTGAGCCACTGGGAATGTGATGAAAGAAATACAAGCTGAAATAAATACTTCTCTCTACTATTATTCTGACATTTCACATTCCCAAAATAAAGTGGTGATCCTAACACCTAAAACAGGGAATTTTTACTCTGATTAAATTTCAGGAATTGTGAAAAACTGAGTTTAAATGTATTTGGCTAATGTGTATGTAAACTTCTGACTTCAACTGTATGTGTGTGAGTGTGTAAGTGTGTGTGTGAGAGATTCACCTCTTCAGCAATATTTACCCTCAGCTGTTTAACAGTATGTCAAGACAGCAGAAGCAGCTAACTAGAGGTGACTCCCCAAAGTGACTACACTGCATTTAAAATAATTGGTACCGTGAGCAGTTTTTGGTCATGCAGAGCATAGCTCCCCGAGTTAGCATGTCAGACCACAGCCAATCCTATTCTTACAAAGCCAATATTCTCTGCAATCCAAACAAACAGTGATGCAAAACCAGAGCACAGGAATCATCTTTGCTCATATTCCAGGGTGTTATGTCATAACAGGCATAACATTTGAATGTTTTTATCTGTCATGACAGATTATACAGTAGCCAAAACACTGACAAACAACCATCCAGCCGGAACACTGACAAACACAATTATCCAATGTCAAACTCTGTAGCAACTGAACTACAGTAAATTATTATAATAACTATGATCAATAAAATGTAAACCAAGTTCAATCATTCAAAACAACACAACGCTACATCTCAACAGAATCTCCACCACAGCCATCTTTAATACTAGAACTCCATCTATATAACATACAGTATAGCAAACAATCACAACAACCATTTTTATAGCCTGGTTGCAAATCTGGTAATGTTGTTTTGCCAACTCCTGTCTCACCAACACCAGATTGCAAGACAGCACAAACTGATCTGGTACCAGGCTACAATTTCCATTGCAGTGAGCTACAGTAGCCTACCTCCTCTAGGTCAATTCAGCTGCAGCATGAGTGGGGTCCTCCCAGTCTGATAGAGAAACGATAGATAAAAGAGAAAGAGAAATGGTCTCCCCTAGCCCAGATAGCAAAAGCTTGTCCGCTCCCTCCATATGTCTGTCTACCTGCTTCCTCTCACATTCGATCGTGAGCGTTATCTCTCCTAACACCACTGCCAGTCAAACATCCATTATGTTCTGCCCCTGATTTTCTACTGATCTCCAACTCACAACACCGCAACCCTGTCGCCTGATATTACCCCGCCCAGTTGCCAGATTGTCAGATTTTACTGTCACTTACTGTTCTCTGGCGGGTTGCCAGGTTTGGAGATTGCAGCGTGTCACTCCATGTCTGAGATGAGAGCTGATTGGTGCTGACTGCAAACAAATCTGACGCTAAAGCATTGGGATGGATAATCTGTTTAGTAGGGCAACCCCACCCCTCTCAGTGGGTGCCCACACACAGGCTACCATGTCATTAATGTCATTAAATGTCATTAATCACTTTACATTAGCCAAGGGGCTGATTAGACCAGAGACCTGTGCGTCTGAGGCCATATGCATAGTCTCAGGTCCCCCATGTCCATAAATGATAAGATTTCTCTCTCTCTGTGTGTGTCTCTCTCTGTGTCTCCCTCACTGTGTCTCTCTCTCCGTCTTTAAATTATTATAAAAGTAAGAGGTTTGGGCTGAGTGAGTGGATGATTTTGTGGTCAAGCTGCACAGAAATAGCAACTAGAAGCTCAAACCCCTAAGAAGAGGTTCAAATGAAGTGCACAGAGACTATCTATAATATATATGGCTTTTGTCAGTGGCTAGTATACAGGTTGTTGTGAAATATAATTATGAGAAGGGACAAGCCTCTCAGACTACAGCAATTTGACTGGAACACTCGTGGGTACACTCAATATGGCGGCCGGTCCACCTATCACAGAACATTGACTTGAATGGGAATGTAATTCTAATAATTATATTTCTACTGTGGCTAGCATAAACTCAATGTCAGTGTCATGATAGATGCAGTAGGACTGATTTGCCTCTTCAGCCCCAGGGCTCTATTTCACCTGACCCGCAGCCTGAATCATCTCCTTCCTAAGCATTCTGTGAAGTGACTTATTCAGAATCTGCCAGTGTGTCTGGGGTTGCTTAAAGGACCATGTCAGACACAGCTGATTTCAACTCACTAGTATTCCCCCCTCCCCTTGTGAACTGTGTGCTTTAATAGCTACTAGCAGCACTTCTCCACTGAAAGGACCAGCACAACTGACAGCTGGGTAGACGCCAATACTCAACACCCAGACAGGGCCAGTGGTACACTGTTGTTTGCAGCACACAAACACACACACAAACTCAGCCCCGACTCACCTTTTCTCCACTATGACACTTCTCTGCCACAAAAAAAACAACACATACCATTTTTAACCGTTCATCAGTTTTCAGTACAGTACTTGTGAAACCATTAATGTACAAGAATAGAGAAAATGGGGAATGCAGAGCTGTTTGGCAACAACACACGTGACCAACACCCACTATTCACAGCCTGGGAGCCAAGACAAAGACACAAGCCAAGTGTTATGTGTCCATCCTTCCTGCACATAGATACAATACATACCGATATAATAGCTTCCAGTGAAAAATGGAGAGAGAGAGAGAGAACAAGAGAGCGAGGAGCGTAGAAGAGAGAGATGAGAGAAAGGTATATAATGAGAGGAAAGAAGGAGAGAGGAGAGAGGAAAGCGAGAGAAATAGGGAAGGCAATACAGACAAAAGAGAGAGGGACAGACAAAACAGAGACACATCTCGCACAGACAAACCAGATCTGTGGTTTGTGAGGACAGAGAGTTTACAGGATCCATTTCAGACAGATCCCATTTTCCACCAGGCTTTCTCCAGCTGTATTACATAATATGAATATACACGAATCACCAGCTCTGGCAATGCTGCACACACTGTAGCTGCCAAGCCTTATGCCTAGTTTGACGCATTGTCTTTAGCTCTTGGACTACTTCCAAATGTATTATTTTCTTTGCAAAATCTCCTGAAACTTTTGCTGCCCTTTAAAAATCAACAATTCAAACCGAGTTGGCTGAACTCTGTGTGCAGTAACACCTTTTCCACACTACTGAGCTGAGCCAAGCCATGCTGAGCTGTACTGCGCTGGCGTGGTTACACATGCAGTCTAGTTGCTGGAACGGTGCGGGAAAGGACCATGTGAAAACAAAATATCCCAGCCAACACTGTACGGTATAGACACAATAGTGTGAAAAGGGTATACATTTGTACCTCAGAGATTCTTTCAAAACACACTTCAAAAGCCATAACTTTGCCTTGTGGACTTACTTTGACTGAAGAGGAGGCGTAGACCATGTCCTCCAGACTGAAGTGGCAGCAGCGGTTGAGGTGCTGCTGACAGAACTCCTGCACCAGCTGCAGGTTGTACAGGCTGTCCACCAGTGACATGCTCTTCTTAAGGCAGATATCTGACAGGGACAGGCCACATGGACACATAATTGGCTAAGTTGGTTAAAGGGGGTCTGAGAGACGAGTGATGCACAAATCTCTTGGAAGTGAATCAGAAAGTGAATATCCGTTAGGAGTAGGGCTTCTGGAGGTATTTGTAAGGTATTTGTCCCTTCTTTGTATGGGATTGACCAATCAGGGATGAGAATACTGGATGTTTTCCAGAAGGTAATCAAGCCGTTTTGATGCGAAAACAGAATCTTATGGAGTGCCTTTAAATCAATCATCACTCTGAATTTGGGGTACTGAGCCTTGTGTGTGTGTCCATATGAGATCCCATCCACTTCATCAGTGGGTTGATGGTTGATGAGATTAAGGGTGAGTTGAGACTTGATGTTCATCACTAATGGATGGCTCACTCACTCCTCCTGGAACATGAAAGGCTAGCCAGGGGAGAGCCCTTAACACCTTCAGGCTAAGTGATTGAATAATTCAGACAGCTATAGGCCTCTCAAAAAGGTAATGTGTTGATAGGGAACCACAGACACCCCCCATCCCCACGGTCAGAATACAGTTTAGTGCTGTCTAGTTAGTGTACCTTCCAGTTTGACTAGCTGTGGGCAGTAGAAGTGCAGCAGAGTGGCCAGGGCGCAGCCGTCAGTGGTGTCCTTCAACAGGTTGTCCACAGGGGGGATCCAGGGCACCTGCTGTGCCACCGCCTGCTCCTTCCTGTAGCGAGCCTGGAGCACCACAGGGAAGACAGACAGACAGACAATGGGTCTGGGCATGGAGATGGATGGTGCAAGGGAGATTCATACACACACGGACAGACAAAGAAATACACTGGCAGAGGCGGACATGTGGGAATGCAGATTTCCATATCGATGGAGTGCATCTCTCATTGGAGTTGAAGAAGGGTGATATTGTATCATGCAGGGAAAAAAGCAACACCAATAACGGCAATCACATGCTGACGTTCACTTGTGGAATGATGACATTTACTACGGTGACACTATGGAGATGGTGGTGAGAGACTGGTCATCTGACTTACAGGCACTAGCCATGCTGGCTAAAATGTCAAATAGAGGATTCTCTCATGTCAAACAGACATCTTTCCTTGAGACAGCTAGTAGAGTACACCCGCAGCAGCAACCAGGGGGATTTGAACCAGGGGGATTTGTCATGAAGCCTAAATTGTGACTGTTCTCCTAGTTGAAAAAAACAAACAATGTTTGTGTATTTGTACTGCATTTGCGTGCTTGCAGTCTGTTTGCCTGAAATGGTGCTGAAATTGCTTTGTGCTGCCTTCAGTGACATTGGCCCTTTTTGTGTCTGTTTCCAAAGGTTTGAGACAAGTATTACAGTACATTGGCAATAAGTGCTGACTGAGTTTGTGTCAAGTCTGACATGACATGTTTCTCACACACTTTCAAGGCTACATCAAAGACGCGTTTTGTAAGAATCACTCCTATTGGGTGGCAAAGGCTTTCTTAAACACCAACCGTCAATGGTAGCAAAACAACTAACCTACAGTACATTTTGAATGTTGCAGTTCCAGGTTGATGAAAAGGTCAGATTCTTGCAGTCCCGGCTGATTGAATAGCACTGTTCTTTGAATACTAATGTGAGTCATTCATAGACTGACCTCAAAGGCTCACAATAAGAGATATGTGCCACACTTCGTGAAGTGGACGATTAGAAGGTATAATCACATTCACAGGCAATCTATTGATCACGCTGATCTTTCATAGTGCTGGCTGGAGAATTTATTCAACCACACTACATCCAAGCCGAGGTTTGGCCGTGTGTAGGTTTCAAACAATTTAGCTACATTTTATGTTTTTTTGAACAAAGTATACAGAGATCCTTAAGGTTTAGCAAGAACAACTTCTGGTGTCTGAGTGAGTCTAGACAGTGAGAGTAGGATTGCAGCGACACATAGTGGCAGAGCATGAGGACTAGCAATAACTTAGTACACCTTTATTCAAAGAGATACAGTTCAAATGGATCAAACCCACAATTGCTGAAATCACAATAACGGCTAGCAGGCATTACTTCACCTCTCCAGGCACAAATGGCCCATAACGTACTGCTACCCTTACATGACACAGCAGAATAAACACAAGCTGAACATTTGGCAGGGGGAGACTGGGGAGTGTGTGTGGGAAGGGGGGTTGGTGGTGGTTATGGAGTGCCAGTAGGCATGTCCCAGCAATGACCCAGGTTGTGGGACTATCGCAGGAAAGGCTATAGGGCCGGGCTATGTCAGGGCTAAACCACAGCTAAAAGACAGGGCAGGACCTCCCGGGTGGCGCAGTGGTTAAGGGCGCTGTACTGCAGCGCCAGCTGTGCCAACGGAGACTCTGGGTTCGCGCCCAGGCTCTGTCGTAACCGGCCGCGACCGGGAGGTCCGTGGGGCGACGCACAATTGGCCAAGCGTCGTCCGGGTTAGGGAGGGTTTGGCCGGTAGGGATATCATTGTCTCATCGCGCACCAGCGACTCCTGTGGCGGGCCGGGCGCAGTGCACGCTAACCAAGGTTGTCAGGTGCACGGTGTTTCCTCCGACACATTGGTGCGGCTGGCTTCCGGGTGCGCGCTGTGTTAAGAAGCAGTGCGGCTTGGTTGGGTTGTGTATTGGAGGACGCATGACTTTCAACCTTCGTCTCTCCCGAGCCCGTAAGGGAGTTGTAGCAATGAGACAAGATAGTAGCTACTAACAATTGGATACCATGAAATTGGGGAGAAAAAGGGGTAAAATTCAACAAAAAACAAAAAAAAAGACAGGGCAGCCACGACCACCACTAAAACCCCCTAAAGAGCGCTTAGGCTTAGCCCCAATCCCAACCATCCACCACCACATCAATCAACTCGCTGTCCTGACAGTGTTCTCCCTCTATGACAAATCACATCCTCTCCAACCAGACATGTTCAATTCATCCCGCACAGATTTGCAACTTAAATCTCTGCCCTGCCATTGCCTTTGACTCCACATTGACCACAAGTGTTTATTGTGTTTCGCAGCGTACTGTGCTGCAGCTTAAAATAAACCCTGGGTCGCCCCCTCTGCTTTGTTCCGATGACTACAGCACATCTGTCCGTGGAGGGTACACGTCCCTCAATGAAGTCAGCGACTCAAAGAGCGTGACCGATTTAGGAGGTGTCTGGAGCTAGCATCCAGGTCAGAGTGCCGGGGGGAGGCGGAGAGGGAGAGGGAGCTGGAGAGAGAGAATGTGTGTCTTTTTACTGAATGCGGGCCTTTTAACTGAAGAATTTGTTTGCTTTATATGATTGTGTTTTGCATTTCGTGTTTTGTATTTGCTTTTCATGTATTGTGTAATTGATGTGTATATAGATACAGTATGTATTGTGTAATTGATGTGGATATAGATACAGTGTTGTTTTGTGTAATTATGTGTATATAGATACAGTATGTATCGTGTAATTTTTTTTAATGTGTTCATGCAGGAATCATCTGTGAAAGAGACAGTGGTCTCAGCATGACTACCTGCTTAAATAAAGGTTAAATAAAAAATATAAATATTTAGCAGACATTTCAAGTCCAGCACAGCTCACTGTGCCCTTGTATGCCATCGCTAGCCTGTGATGCCTCATATACAATAGCTGCTTAACAAGTGGTATACAGAAGATAGCCCTATTTGGTAGAAGATCAAGTCCATATTATGACAGCTCAAATAAGCAAAGAAAAAATTACAGTCCATCATTACTGTAAGACATGAAGGTCAGTCAATACAGAAAATTTCAAGAACTTTGAAAGTTTCTTCAAGTGTAGTTGCAAAAACCATCAAGCGCTATGATGAAACTGGCTCTCAAGAGGACCGTCATAGGAAAGGAAGACCCAGAGTTACCTCTGCTGCAGAGGATAAGTTCATTAGAGTTACCAGCCTCAGAAATTGCCGCCCAAATAAAAGCTTCACAGAGTTCAAGTAACAGACACATCTCAACATCAACTGTGTGAATCAGGTCTTCATGGTCGAAATGCTGCAAAGAAATCACTACCAAAGGACACCAATAACAATAAGAAACTTGCTTGGGCCAAGAAACACGAGCAATGGACATTAGACCGGTGGAAAGCTGTCCTTTGGTCTGAAGAGTCGAAATTTGAGACTTTTGGTTCAAACCACCATGTCTTTGTGAGACTCAGAGTAGGTGAAAGGATGATCTCCGCATGTGTGGTTCCCACCGTGAAGCATGGAGGAGGAGGTGTGATGGTGTGGGGGTGCTTTGCTGGGAACACTGTCTGTGATTTATTTAGAATTCAAGGCACACAACCAGCATGGCTACCACAGCATTCTTCAGCGATACGCCATCCCATCTGGTTTGCGCTTAGAGGGATTATCATTTGTTTTTCAACAGGACATTGTTGAACACACCCAACACACCTCCAGGCTGTGTAAGGGCTATTTGAAGGGCTATAAGAAGGAGAGTGATGGAATGCTGCATCAGATGACCTGGCCTCCACAATCACCTGACCTCAACCCAATTGAGATGGTTTGGGAAGAGTTGGACAGCAGAGTGAAGGAAAAGCAATCAAGTGCTCAGCATATGTGGGAACTCCTTCAAGACTGTTGGAAAAGCATTCCAGGTGAAGCTGGTTGAGAGAATGCCAAGAGTGTGCAAAGCTGTCATCAAAGCAAAGGGTGGCTACTTTGAATAATCTAAAATAGAACATATATTTAGATTTGTTTAACACTTTTTTGGTTACTACATGATTCCATGTGTTTTTTCATAGTTTTGATGACTTCACTATTATTCTACAATGTAGAAAATAGTAAAAAGAAAGAAAAACCTTGAATAAGTAGATGTGTCCAAACTTTTGACTGGTACTGTGCATGTGCCAGTACAATGTCATAGTAACATGGTTACAGTAACAACTATTGAGAAACTTGTTAGGCAACTTTACTTGTAATAAGTGAAGGGTCAGGGAATCAGATAGGCCTATAACCAGACTCAGAGGTGCTTTTCATGAAGATAGAGGGGTTAAAGTGAGTCATCTACAGTGCTGCAATCATGTTCAATAGAATCTCCTAACATCATGTCACATACATTATATATACCAAAGTATGTGGACACCCATTCAAATTAGTGGATTCTGCTATTTTAGCCACATGCGTTGCTGACAGGTGAATAAAATTGAGCACACAGCCATGCAATCTCCATATACAAACATTGGCAGGTGAATGGCCTTACTGAAGAGCTCAGTGACTTTCAATGTGGCACCATCATAGGATGCCACCTTTCCAACAAGTCAGTTCGTCAGATTTCTGCCCTGCTAGAGCTGCCCCGGTCAACTGTAAGTGCTGTTATTGTGAAGTGGAAATGTCTAGTAGCAACAACGGCTCAGTAGGCCACACAAGCTCACAGAACGGGGTCGCCGAGTGCTGAAGCACGTAGCCCGTAAAAACTGTCTGTCCTTGGTTGCAACACTCACTACTGAGTTACAAACTGCCTCTGGAAGCAACGTCGGCACAAGAACTGTTCATCGGGAAATTCATGAAATGGGTTTCCATGGCCCAGCTGCAGCACACATGTGCATTGCCAAGCGTCGGCTGGAGTGGTGTAAAGCTCGCCACAATTGGAACCCGGGAACAGTGAAAATGCATGGAATCACACTTAGTCCAACGGACTAATCTGTGTTTGGCAGATGCCAGGAGAATGCTACCTGTCCCGATGCATAGTGCCAAATGTAAAGTTTGGTGGAGAAGGAATTAACAGTCTGGGGCTGTTTTTCATGGTTCGGGCTAGGCCCCTTAGTTCCAGTGAAGGGAAATCTTAACAGCATACAATGACATTCTAGACAATTCTGTGCTTCCAACTTTGTGGCAACATTTTGGGGAAGGCCCTTTCCTGCTTCAGCATGTCAATGCCCCTGTGCACTGGTTTGACCCTCCTTTGGCAGCAATAACTTCAACCAAACGTTTTCTGTAGTTGCGGATCAGACCTGCACAACGGTCAGGAAGAATTTTGGACCATTCCTCTTCACAAAACTGTTTCAGTTCAGCAATATTCTTGGGATGTCTGGTGTGAACTGCTCTCTTGAGGTCATGCCACAGCATCTCAATTGGGTTGAGTTCAGGACTCTGACTGGGTCTCTCCAGAAGGCGTATTTTCTTCTGTTGAAGCCATTCTGTTGTTGATTTACTTCTGTGTTTTGGGTCGTTGTCCTGTTGCATTACCCAACTTCTGTTGAGCTTCAATTGGCAGACAGATAGCCTTACATTTTCCTGCAAAATGTCTTGATAAACGTGGGAATTCATTTTTCCATCAATGATAGCAAGCTGTCCAGGCCCAGAGGCAGTAAAGCAGCCCCAAACCATTATGCTCCCTCCACCATACTTTACAGTTGGGATGAGGTTTTGATGTTGGTGTGCTATGCCTTTTTTCTCCACACATAGTGTTGTGTGTTCCATCCAAACAACTCAAATTTAGTTTAATCTGTCCACAGACTATTTTGCATGTAGCGCTGTGGAACATCCATGTGCTCTTTTTGAATACTTCAGACGTGCAGCGATGTTTTTTTTTGACAGCAGTGGCTTCTTTCGTGGTGTCCTCCCATGAACACCATTCTTGTTTAGTGTTTTACGTATCGTAGACTCGTCAACAGAGATGTTAGCATGTTCCAGAGATTTCTGTAAGTCTTTAGCTGACACTCTAGGATTCTTCTTAACCTCATTGAGCATTCTGTGCTGTGCTCTTGCAGTCATCTTTGCAGGATGGCCACTCCTAGGGAGAGTAGCAACAGTGCTAAACTTTCTCCATTTATAGACAATTTGTCTTGCCGTGGATTGATGAACATCAAGGCTTTTAGAGGTAATTTTGTAACCTTTTCCAGCTTTATGCAAGTCAACAATTCTCAATCTTAGGTCTTCTGAGATCTGTTTTGTTTGAGGCATGGTTCACATCAGGCAATGCTTATTGTGAATAGCAAACAAACATTTTGTGAGTGTTTTTTATAGGGCAGGGCAGCTCTGACCAGCATCTCAAATATCGTCTCATTGATTAGACTCCAGGTTAGCTGACTCCTGACTCCAATTAGCTTTTGGAGAAGTCATTAGCCTAGGGGTTCACAAACATTTTCCAACCTACACTATACATGTTTAAATGATGTTATTAGTTTAAGCACAGTATGTTTGTCTATTGTTGTGACTTAGACGAAGATCAAATCAAATTTGATGACCAATTTATGCAGAAATTGGTCATCAAATCCCAAAGGGTTCACATACTTTTCCTTGCCACTGTAGATCTGGTAAAACACATTACTTCTCATACTCTGAGACGTATGTTTTGTTGTATATTGTCCCTGCCAAACACACACAAACAGCCAGGTGTCTAGCCTATCAGGCAGCACTTCATGCAAGGTCTCTGCAGGCACATACACGTCTGTTCTGGGATGGGACATCTGCCTTGCCGCAGTGGCATTGCCTCCTGGGAACTATCCAAGATTTTCTCAAGGCTCCTTTATAGACGTACCTTCTCTTCAGGTTCACTAAAGGTGTTGTGTCACAATTACCACACAAACTGTGCCCTCCTCTGGATGGGAGGCCCAGCCAAAGTATGAAAAGAAAGACTATACTATATGTTCGCAACAATTTAATGGGTAAGCCAACATTTCGGCACACTGTGCCTTCTTCAGGCTTTCTTAAGGTCCAAGCCACGGTAAAATGATGCCGTGTTTAGATGGGAAAGCAAAGAAGACTGAGGAAGGGATGGGGGAGATGAGAGGAGGGGGAGAGAAGAGAATGGGAGAGGAGGGAAATAAGGAGAGGAAAAAAGGAGTAGAAGACAGAAGAGAAGTAGAGAAGAGGAGAGAGGAGGGCAACAGAGCGGAGAGAATGACATCATCTCTCTCTCTCTCTATTGTCACTTTTGCTGTGTCAGAGGTCATGTTCCCATGTCAACCCTGCTGCTCGGCAGACCATAATACTGAACCAGCCTGCCAGTGATGACAGAGCATGTACAACAGACACGCAAACAACAGCCTGTCATAAGGCATTAGAGTCTGCATGTAGCGAGACGCAACAACTCCTAGATAGGTAGCCAGTTTAGTTTCTGAGCTGTGTGACCCCAGACTAAATGACAGTTGTCTTTGTAATTAGCATTGAAACGACTTGACTGTGTGGGGTGTGAAGAAAGTAGGAGAGAAAGTACAGTAGCTGTTTGTGCCAATGGCGTGACAATTAACATCTGCCTGTACTGGGTCTGAAGTTCAAATGTATGCAGATGATACAGTGATATGTGCATGCAAAGAGCAAACAACAAGCTGCACAAGAACTCACTACTGTAATGGTCCAGGGTACAAAATGGCTCAGTGACTCATGTTTGCATCTCAATGTGAAAAAAAAACTGTCTGCATGTTCTAAACAAAGAGGGCAACTGATGCTACTGAGCCAGATGTCTATGTGTCAGGGGAGGAGCTGACACATACCTTGGCTTCATACGTAATTCCAACCTCTCTTTTAAAAAGCAGGTGAAAAAGGCAGCAGAACCACAAGGTCTGCCATGAGAGGTGACAGTATAGTTCCCTTAAGGAAAAGCACCTTTAGTCAATCTGCTTTCTCTGTGAGAGCTTCCCATGTCTGGAACACACTGCCTTCAGACACACAGAACTGCACCACCTATCGCACCTTCACAAAAAAACGTTAAAGGCCAATCAGACTTGTGAACATAATTCCTAGCTGTGTATTGTCGCTTTCCATGTTGTCTGTAGCTTGCGAGGTGTGGAAACACGTTGTTTCTTTTATGTATTTTGTTTTGTTGCTCTTTGTGCTATTGCTCTGTCTGCATGCTACGTGTTGCTTGTCCTATGTTGCTCTGCATGTGTATTGTTATTGTAATTGTTTTTAATAACCCGCCCAGGGACTACGGTTGAAAATTAGCCGGCTGGCTAAAACCTGCACTTTTACGGAAACGTTGATTAATGTGCACTTTCCCTGTAAAAAATTGAAAAATAAACTCAAAGATAGGATTTAGCAGGACCGCACAAACAGATCTGGGATCAGGCTGAGAAAGGGAATTGCACAGAAATATTATGTTGTTCATGTTGAATGCTGCTATGTAAAATACAGTATAAACATTGAGGCATAAAAATGGAGAGATATACACTGAGTATTCAAAACATTAAGAACACCTGCTATTTTCATAACATAG